>NC_088784.1:109911721-110214752 GCF_958450345.1 Calliphora vicina
GACTGTCTTATACAGGATGACTTTGCAGTTAAGGCTTAATTTCGATTGATGGTGGATTAGCTAGTGTAAATTAGAAGCTTTTAGTTTCATGTGGAGCCGCTTGGCTTCTATGTGCCGACGCCAAGTAAGACGTCTATCTAAATGAATGCCAAGGTATGTAACGTGGTCAGACTGTGGGATGTTCACACTGTTTAGTGTCACTGGTGGACAATTTCCTCTCCTAAGTGAAAACTTTATGTGCTTGCTTTTAATTTCGTTCACTTGTATTCTCCAATTTTTTAACCACGTCTCCACGTGTCTGAGATAATTGTCAAGGTTTCTAGATGCTACATTTAAGTCCACATGAGAACTAAGAATTGCAGTGTCATCTGCAAAGGTGGAAATGGTTAATTCTTCGGACTCGGGCAAGTCTGAGGTGTATAATAAGTACAGGGTTGGTCCTAGAACACTTCGCATAGTCCCTTGTCACATAATCGCCGCATTTTATCCTAAACAAGCGATCCGATAGGTAAGACTCTAGTATTTTGTGAGTAATAGAAGGCAGTAGGCATTTAATCTTGTATATTAGACCTTTATGCCATACCTTGTCAAAAGCCTGGACAACATCTAGAAATATTGCCGAACAGTACTTTTTTAGTATATAAAAACTCAAAATATCTAAATTTGCTAATAACTTGGCCAATAAGCGTTATTTCTGAACAAAAATTGATTTTTTATATAAAAACTCAAAATATCTAAATTCGCTAATAACTTGGCCAGTAAGCGTTTAATAAAGATAAGGCGCTCGATCTGTGATCACTCATTTTTCCGACAAAAATTCGTTAACTTATAAAAAAACTCAAAATATGTTCATTGATTTACATGTATTCTGTTGTTTTTTTTTTCTTTTTAACTATTTTTACCGCTTCTTTTCAAATCGCTTCTCACAAATTCACAAATCGAACACAAGCATTTTTATTAACTTGGACAGGACAATGTCTGACGGATCAGCTTGTTCTGATGTCCGTAAGTTATATGGGGACTTCAGAAAGTCGATTTCAACAGACAGATAAAAAAAAACACTGACATATTCTTTAAAAATATTATTCCGCATTAATTCTATTGAAATTACAAACGTCTTGACAAACTTATATGTGTAGATAAAAAAATCTGCATGTTTTGTGAAATGTGTGCAGAAAAACACTTGCTGTGTTTAAATAAATTTTCAATCCTCCATCTCTTGTGTTTGTCTCTGTAAATTCACTCAGATTAAAAACAATTAAATTGTTTCAACAGCAATTTTGTTTATAAATGTCTGTTTCTCTTCATACTTTCAGTATTACCATTTTGCTGCCAGTTGTTATAAAAATAAAACTAAAAATCTTTTTGCCATCATAAACAAAAGAAAAAACACCTTTGAACCCATTGACATGTGAAATTAAAGTTAAAAACAGCATGCAGAGATAATAAATAGAAACCCCCTCAATATGGCAATGTAAAGCGAAAGACTGAAAATGCTTTAAAATCAATAGTAAACAATAATATAGCATTCTCCAATAAATGTAGTTTCAAAATTTTACACATATAACGAATCAAATCTAATTCCCACAGACATGAACAAATGATCAATATTCATAAGTAAACGAACTACTTTAAAAAAAAAAAAAAATTAAATTCGAGATGATCAAAATTATCCATTTTCTAATTGGTTCGATATTAACATATACAAAGGATCCTGCACATACCGCTGTATGTTCTTCTCGCATACTCAAATATCAATCCTGAGATACTTCGGGGAAAAACTTCAACTATATGATATTGTAGCTATGATGACACCTCCGATGATATTCCATTAGCAATAGTTTTGTCAATGACTGGGAGTAACATATTTTCCTCTACACAGAGAAAACAGATTCGTGATAGCAACCGAATTTGTTACCAATCGATTGATTCTACTTTATTGACGAAATTTTACAGTTGTGATTACAAAATGTTGAAAGGGTTAACAAAAGTTTGGTTGCTTCAACCAAAATTCTTTTTTATCAACTGACTTTCTGTTGATAGAACCGAAAAATTCTATGTGTGCAACCGAATCATTCGATTGGCAACAAATTCTGTTGCTATCACGAATCTGTTTTCTCTGTGTAGTAGATGATGTTTCAATATAATTTCCATGCTACCCATGACAGTCCTGAAAGAATCATTTTGGTAACTTTGAACATTTCAGCATTGGAACATCGTATATAATTGACAACTGACTAAACAATCGTCATGTAGGTACCCTGCAGGAAATGGCACCAGTGAAATTGTACTGACTTACTATAGACACAGTCACCAGTACTAGAGACTTATACTCTAGACAATGCTATTTAATATAGACATTTAACATGTCCGTGTCGTTGGCAGTCTACTACTGATGACCGTACTATTGACCAGGTACTTCTTTTGGGACAATATGTAGACATTGGAACCAGAAACTCACTAATATATTTTGGTAATTCTAGTCGGCACTGTTGGTACATCTCTGAAGTAGATGTCGATAATGAAACTTCATATTTTGTTAAAATTTAAAGTTTCATTAAAAAAATTTAAGAACAAAGAGTTGAGAATTCATAATAGTTGGAAGAGTCGTCTTTAAATTCATGTTTTTCTGTTTTTTTCGCCAAAAAGTCACAACAATAGTCGACAAAACTGGCGACTTGGAGACACTTGTCCTCAGGTTTCCTTCAGAATAGCACAGCCAAAAATCTACACCAAACTTAACGAACGGCTGGCGGCCACATAGATAACTCACTATCCATCTCTTCATATTGTTGTCCATTGTTGAAAACAGAATATCTTGTAAGAGTGTGACATGGCGGACAGTGTCGAAGACCTTTGACAAGTCTAGTGCCACGCGGACCATCCATGCACAAGTGTTATGTTGTTTAAACTCTAAGAGATCTCAGTATTCAGAGCGGTAGTTCAGATCTTACATTGCACAGTGGTATGAGAAAAAAAAATAGGGAAATAAATATGTAACTTCTAAACACTTAGTCCGATTTGAATGAAATTTCACATGCGCAAAGACCAAGTGTTACTGAGTTTAAGTTTTGAACTTGGACGTCATGTCTACCTTACGTTTTTTAAGTGACAAATTAATTAGGGAAAACTTAACAACTCGCTGAGAATTACATAAAAAATAGGCGTTTTTTGAATGGACCTGGTCCCCTCGGTATCAAAAATTATAAATTTTTTTTCATTTTAAATATTTGATGTAAAATTAGCTTTTTAAACAGTGCAAATTCATTATACATCCTCTTAGAAATTTTTTTGATAACTTAAAAAGAATAAAAGTATTTTTTTCCCAAAAAAATAGCGAAAAATCGCCTGTTTTAAATTTTTTAAATTCAAATGCTTGTAACTTTGGATTCAGTCATGATTTTTAAACAATTCTTTCTTTATTTGTTAATCCTACAAAAGCAAAATGGGAAATATTTGGAAACGCGGTCATCAAAAAACTAGAGTAGGGTGGGTAAAAATGTTGAAAACTTAATTTTCAAATGCGAATATCTCCTAAGAGATAATTAATAGCTACGACGAGGTTTTATATTGTGCTCGACAAGAAGATTCTATATGTGTAATTTTTTTGAAATCGGAACACAAACGAGGAAATAGGATCATTTTTAAAATTGAACATACCCGAGGTGTCCTAATTTGGGGACCCCTGGCACAGCTCCTGGTGCGGTCGTGAGGTCCCAGTTCCAAACTTAAACTCAACAAGACTTCCTCTTTGCGCATGAGAAATTTCATTCAAATCGGACCAAGGGTTACAGATTTATTTCCATCTTTTTTTTTCATACCACTGTGCATTGCTCATCTGCAAGTCCGACTGCTGCTACTGAGAAGTTCGGTCTCAATACGGATAGGGAAAATATAAATGAAGTGTGACAATTTCGTGGAACTTCCTCTTTGCTTTGTGTACGTTAGAGGGTAACGTAATTTCACTAAATATCGGTAAAACTCAGTTTCATTTAGTTGATGTAATTACAACATACAGAGAAAATTAATCGATGATCTGACCCTAGATAAATTACTGCTCCTTAGTCGAGTGAGTCAATCATTCTAATTAGTTATACAAGGATCCGAAAGTAATGATTTTTGTTTTCATGTTAAACAATGTCGCCTCTTTAACAATTGTATAATAAATAATATCAAAGAAGAACCAGTAAGTTTTATATTTAATATTTTTACTAAATAAATGTACTGTCTTTGTATTGCTCTTTGTCTTAAATATTGAATTACCTTTTCAGATTTCCCTCGTTTCAGCAATAAATATCCTGCATTTCTACACTTCTTCTCTTCACTTTTCATATTAGTTGTTTAGATTTACATTCAACTTTATTTTTAACAAAAGATGAACAACAGAAAACTACTAACTACAATTTTTATCTCTCGTTAGACTCTTTTCTATATTGTTCATACAGTTTTTTTGTGTTGTTTGGAAGCAACAAAAAATAAATCAAGATTTTTTTTGTGAGGAAATAATTGTCCACTTTAAAACAAATACAAATAAAGCAACATACTAACATACTTACACAGACAAAAAAAAAGGGGGAGAGAGAGAGAGGGCAATTCATTTACGGCCAGACACACTCATACATACAAACAAGCAAGCAAATGCAAGCAACAACAACACTTAAGCTTTATTATGAGTTGTAATTTATGTATATATGTATAAGATTTTGTGTGAGAAATTTAAAGATGCCTTAAATGAGCAAATCTTCCAAGAGGCCTCTTATTTCCAAAATGTCTAGCTGATTTTCTCAATAAAGCCTCCCACAAGACAATCATTTTAGAGATCGTTATTCGTTTTCGAATCTAGAAACCTTCGTTCAGTTTGTTTTATGTTTGTAATGGTTATTGGGGGCCTTCTAAAAGGCTCTTCTAGCTGTTCTTTCTGCCTTTGGCTCGTAAAAAGTGTATGCCATAGAAAACTAAAAAGAAGAGAAACACACAAAAACAGGTCCCTTTAAGAGTACAAACACAATGCAAAACAAAAAAAAACATGTGAAATTAAATAGAAATAAAAACAAACGAAGTGCACAAAAAAAATGCATGGAAGAAAAACTAAAATTACACTTTTAGATTTATGAGACCGTAAGAATTCTTTATCTTTTTTTTAAGTTGCTGCTACTAACGACGATGATGCTGGAATTATGATCCTTTTTATTTCGTTTTAAACAACAACACAAAATTCATAAACTTTTTTTATGATTTTGTATTTTTCGTTTTACATCAACTTGCTTGCATATTTACATTTATGTATTTGTGTATGTAAGTTTTTGCTGCAGTTTACTTAGCCATCTGTCATGCGAGTTTAGGGCGTTATAATTTAGTAATTTTGTGGATATGTGACCCAGAATTGAACAAAGAGAACTAGTTTATTGTGTTGTCTCTGTGTCTGGCTTTAATTAGACCTCCTTTCTGTATAATTTTTCTATTTCATGTCGAAAATTGTCTCATTTTAACTCTCAATAAAACAATTTTGCAATTCAAATCCATGTTTGTCGCCTAAGGTATGAAATATAATACAAATCTGAATACTTAGAAACAATTTCCATTTTAAGAAATCTTAGACAACATTGATTTTTATTCAGATTTTAAGTATTCGACAAAATATGTAAATTTTTTAACTTTTTATATTATATCTGAGGCAAAATTCAAGCAATTTTAATAAAATATGACATGAAATGACACAAGTTTGTGCTAAACTTTTACAATCTGTCAAAAACACACTGAAACAAATGCTTGTAATAAAAAAAATATTTTTAAAATGCTACATTCATTCGGCAGTGACGAATATTGCAAACCCTACGGTGGAGAGTAGAATTCCATAAATTATACTTGACTCGCAATCTGTTTATGTTATTCATAAGTTTTCCTAATCAATATAACTCTTCTCAGAAGGTGTTTCTTTTTTAATCGATTTTCTCCAGGCATTACAGCCTTGCATAAGCAACCCTTCTCCTTCTAGGAACATTTTACTAAGATGCCTTGTGTACTGGTATTCCGTGTAAATGATTTTGCCATAAGACTGGGTGTCATTGTGTCTTAAAAATAAGCCCTTTGAGATTCCCTCTGGAAATCTCAAATACAAAAGGTATTACCTAGCGGTAAAAATAAGGAATAAATAAGCCATATTTAGCAAAAACAATTATACTCCGAGTTCGACAAGGACCAAGGCTGTACCTCTTGAAGGACTATTAGAAGCTATATACAAGCTTAGAACAAGAAAAACCATACAAATTAAAATTGTGCAAATGACAAACGTACTGACAATCTTACATATACATCTATCACTCTTGGTAAAATGTAGAAAAACATTTTGAAAAATAAAAAATATACTCTTGAAATAGTGACACACGCGACACATTTTGAAAATCAACAGTGTGTGGTTATTATAACGTTTTTACATCTACCACTCTTGGTGAAAGGTAGAATAACATTTGATTTTGAAAAAATATACCCTTGTGCTAGCGAACGCTACACAGTTTGCGATTATTATATACGGTAACGTTTTTAGTTAATGTCCAGTCAATTGATTCGAATGATCGAGGAGTACTGGTAACATAATTTGATTTAGCTACAGGAACGCGACATTAAAACATGAACAAAATCAAATGAAAAATCGACCATTAATCATGCTGTGTTTTCTCACAATATTTAGCTTACCAAAATTCTGTAAAAGACAGTACAGTATGGTGTAGAACTGCCTACTGTTTCCTGGAAGCACTAAGGAAAAACCTGTAGTCGAGGAATCACAAAAAAATCATGTAATATTTCAGTAGCTTCGAAAGCACTTATTAACATTGATTTTTTTGTTTATTTGATGCGACAACCAAAACATTTTGTCTAAGTCAGAGTTTATATATCACCTTAAAATGCTTCATATGTTACTTACAGAACGCTAAGCCCTAGAATGCTAGTGTAGGATATAATAAGAAAAATACTCTCATAATCATAAACTACATACATACAAATAGACAGTCATAATAATGCAATGTTAAAGAACTTTACAAAAAGAAAATTATAAAAAAAACTAAGAAAAAAAAAACGGAAAAAAACTTCTAGCAAAAAGGACTAAACAAGTAAAAAAGCACATGAAAATTACAAAAGTTTTTCCATTGGAAAAGTTGTTTGTTTCTTTGTTAAGTTCTCTTCTTACATTTCAGCTTTTGCTGTGCAACCAACAGCAGCAACTCTTGTTGAGTATCATTTCATGTAAAGTTGTTGGCTGCATTTTAGTACATTTGTACAAATTTCGTGCAGTTACAAGAAACAAATACATAAACAAAACCATCATGCCGCAGACGCCACAAAAACACAAATACCAATGCACAACAAATATAACAACAGCAAACAAGTACAATCTCTACCCCCAATAGACCATGTTTGTCTTGGGAGTACAAATTTGGAAAATGCATTTTGTACGCCCCTTAAAGTATACCTTACAAGTTTGTGGGATTTCTTTAGCTTTTAAGCAACAACAACATACAAATGATAAAGTACAAAAGTTTTTCACTTTTGTACTACTATTTGGGTTGCTTTAAATATTATTTATTTTGCCAGAAATCAAATTTCATAACTCTGGAAAATTCTAACCACAAAAAAAATTAAATAATATTAATACCCTATATACTCTTGATCTCTTATGCTTCATTTCCTACTGGTGAACAAACAAACCACATACACAATATACATACATTTTCTCTTGTTAAATAAAAAAAAAATAGTTTTCAAATATTTTTTTTACTTTCGTAACATTGTTCAAAGTTGTACTTGTTATCACAATAAATAAAATATTAATTAAAGAATTCTCAGTTGCTGGAAATTATTGTACATGCTTTGATATACATACATACATAGTTTACAGAAACTAGAAATAACTTTTCTTCCTGAATTTGTATCTCAATTTATTTCCTATGATTTTTTTAATATTTAAAAAAAAAAAAAAAAAAGTATACGCCTTGTTGAACTTTGTTTAGGAATCAATTTCATTCTCTTACAAAAATAATGAAGGTATTTTTAGTTTGCTATTGCTTTGTTATTTTATATTATTTTAGATTTAACTAGAAAAACGTCCATAAATAGAAAAATTTAAGAAATTTTTTTAAAATTTAAGGCAGTATGCTTTTCAGATCATTATAAAATTTTATAACGTCAGGATGTTTACTTGAAAATTGTTCAGAAAGTTGAGACCAACTTTTATAATTTTCTATCACATATTTGTTGAATAGTTTAAAAACTTCGCATACATTTGATTAACACCTTGTTTCTATCCGCTATGATTTACAATTATCTCTAAGGCGTATGAGCATCAGGTATATAATTATTTAATACGTATACGCAACAGCAACTCATGCGATAAAAACCAGGTTGGCTACCGATTCGAAACAGTTACAAGGTACCGGCAACGCCAATTTGGATTATTTCAGTAAATTTGTTGTAAATTATAAATGCAAATAGTAGAAATATTACTTTTTGAAACATAATCCGTTGTGATATGGATTTCTCTACTATTTTTAAATAGTACTACTACTTTCTACTACTTTTTAAAAAAGTAATAGAATACTACTAGTATTTCTACTACGTTTATTACTTTTTCGAAAAAAGTAGTAATTCGAAAGCAGTAATTTTTTTAAAAAGAATAGTATTTCCACTACTTTTTTCATAAAAGAAGTATTTCTACTACTTTTTCCATAAAAGTAGTATTTCTATATATATATATTTCAAAAAAAGTAGTACATACAGTGGTGGTCAAAACATATGCAACTAGCAACAGAATTTTACAAAAGTTGTTTAAATTAGTTTTAAAGGTAAACAAATATATTCATTTGCTTATAATATTTTTTTATTAATGCTTTAAAAATAAGAATATGAAATTTAATTCAGAATTTTTTGCATTGAAATGAAAAAAAATTAGAAAAACTACGTATGGGTTGATATTTTATTGGCCAAAACTAATTGCAACTATTGCTTCGAAAACATTTATGTCTATAAAACTTAATATTTGGTGGCAAATCCAGAGTGAAGCTGTCAAATTGGTAATACAATTTGCAGAAATAGCGTTCCAAGGATCTACCAATCCTTGAAACATAATATCTGAATTAGTGGAATTTTCGGGATCGATTCTTTCATTAACGATTTCCCAAAGGTTCTCAATGGGGTTTAGCTCTGGTAATTGTGGTGGCCATTCCATTACCGAAACTCTTTCTTGTGCTATCCACGATTTAACAACATGTGAAGAGTGATTGGGGTCGTTATCGTACTGAATAACTCATCGAAGAGGCATATTATCCTCAGAATTTGGAAGCATTGCTCGTTCCAAGATGTCTCTTTAGATAAATCCATCCATTATTTCATTAATTTTGAGCGATGGACCAACTCCAACAGCAGAAAAACAGCCCCCATACCATTAAGTTGCATCTTCCATGTTTTACTGTCTTTTTGCAGTATAGCGCTTGAAGCCGCGTGTTAATGGTCGTCTTAAGTAACACATGAAATCACTTCCGATGATATTAAATTCGTATTCGTCGCTAAATAGGACAGTCGTCCATTTGTTTTCTGACCAATTTAAAAATGCTCCATAGCAAATTTCAAACATTTCTTTTGATTACGTTTAGATATAAGCTGTTTTTTGCGCGTAGGGAAAACATCGATGAAGCATGTTTCTAATACTTTTTTCCAAAAAAATTATATTTCTATTACTTTTTCCAAAAAGTTGTATTTCTACTACTTTTTTCAAAAAAGTAGTATTTCTACTCCTTTTTACAAAAAAGTAGCATTTCTACTACTTTTTTTAAAACGTAGTAATTCGATAACTTTTTTTTTTAAAAAAAGTAGTATTTCTACCACTTTTTTCCAAAAAGTAGTATTTCTACTACTTTTTTCCAAAAAGTAGTATTTCTACTACTTTTTTCCAAAAAGTAGTATTTCTGCTACTTTTTTCCAAAAAGTAGTATTTCTGCTACTTTTTTCCAAAAAGTAGTATTTCTGCTACTTTTTTCCAAAAAGTAGTATTTCTACTACTTTTTCTGAGAAAAGTAGTAGAAATACGACTTTTTTCATAAAAGTAGTATTTCTACTACTTTTTCTGAGAAAAGTAGTAGAAATACGACTTTTCTCATAAAAGTATACTTTTCTTCATAAAAGTAGTATTTCTACTACTTTTTTCATAAAAGTTGTATTTCAAAGAAAGTAGTACATATTTCTAATCCTTTTTGCCAAAAAATGGTATTTCTACTACTTCTTCCAAAAAGTTGTATTTCTACTACTTTTTTCAAAAACAGTAGTATTTTAATTCTTTTTCAAAAATAGGAAAAAAAACTTCTTTAAAAAAAGTAGCATTTCTACAACATCTTTAAAATAAGTAGTATTTCTACTACCTTTTTCCAAAAATTAGTATTTCTATTACTTTTTTCAAAAAATAAAAGTTCTACTACTTTTTTAAAAAATAGTAGTACATATAAAAAACTGGATTTTGAAGTGAAATGGTTATATCCTTCAAAATGACATATAAATTATTAAAAACAAAAAACCGCACTTAAAAGATACGCTATCTACTGTAACTCCTGCATTTTTAAGTCATACATCCAATATAATAAACAGTAGTTTTAGCAATTCTTAATGGTTTTGGGAGAAACGTGGACAGTAGACATTTGGGCTTAGAATGCCCATATAGTAAAATCTTTATAGAAAAATATAATTTTTAATTATTGTAGTTAACTGATTAATATATTCCAACTATTATTTAGCAATATCTTTTATAGGTTTTTTAATCTAAACAAATCTTAATATAATAAGTAAAATTAATGTATTTCGGAATGATACCCTATAGTTGTAATTCGAAGAAACTAAACATGTTAGAATTAATGAAATCTCCACTAAATACTTAATAACTATTTCTAAAAGTAAATAGAGTTTATTGATCAAACTTTACCAAAACATGTAGCAAATATATAATTTCAAAATTTCAATTTAAATTTCTGCATGCAAATAATGAAAATGAAAGCATTTACTGCTAAATTGAACTAATCTATTAAAAACCTAATGGCTTAAAGCACACAAGCAATTTGATTTAAAAAAAAAGTAATAATAACTATTATTCAGTATGAAAATTACCTTTGTACTGCCATGTAATCCTCAATTAAACCATTTAAATTACTCTAAAAATCCTGCTATTTAGTTTGTTAATTCACTCAGTCATGCCAGCCAACTAAACGTATGAGCAATATTTTGTTTTTCTAACTATTTTCAAAACAAAACACTCATACGTACATAGTGTACATTTCATATTCATATGATTTCATTTCATTTATTCACATTCACATTTATTTCATTTCATTTAATTGATTCATTTATTTTATGACTCTGTTATTTTGTTAGATTTTTGTACAAACAACACAAACTCCAACTAACTTAATTAATATGAATGACATGAAATATTTAATTAACAGGTGTGAGTAAATATATGAGGAAAATCAAAAATTTTGGAGAATCATTGCAAATGAATTCAGATGGCTTATATTTGTTTTAGGTTTTGAAATCTAAACAAATCAGTGACACATTTTGGTAGACCATAGAAAAACTAAGAATCCGAAATATTAGGTTACTTAGGCCATTTAAATGTTGAAAATTTAAAAATATGTTTCGAAACTTAAAACAGTGTTTTCATTAATTTGATATATTTACTAACATTTTATATCTTATAAATTAAATTCAACATAAATTAAGGTCACTACATTTTGAAAACTTTCATAGCCTATAAATCCTGGCGGAAAAGTATAAAAAAGGTAACTAAAATTTATCGGTTTTAAAAATTTTCAAAAGTAAAATAAAATTTTGAGCATGTCAAAAGTTATGGAAATTTGCTACCATTTAAGATATTTCTTGTATATAGCTGATCATCAGGAATAAAACATGAACTTCTCACACTTTTTAAAAACTGCAGTAAAGTTTCTCAGATATCTCTGAACTTGACTATCATATTTCGTAAACATAATTTCTATATAAATTACATCTTTGGGTCGGATGGGTGTTAAAAAGTTTATGCTTTTTTTTAGTTTTATGCTCCTTTTAAAAATTTTGCAAAATTTTTGATTTTCCTCATATACATACATATATCAGAGAGAAAGTATTTGTATATTAACATTTACACTTGATTTTCATAAATCATGACATGTGCAAACACTCCAACACCTACACACACTCTCATTTGTATATTTTGTAAAAATTGTAGTAAATTTTTCCTGGAAATTTTAGCATGTAGTTTATTTTAGTTTTTATTTCAAATTAAAATATTCATTTTTAAAATCACAATTACAATTATTTTAATTAATCATACTTGTATGTATTTTGTACATTTAGCCAATATATTAGTTCATATTATTTGCATTTAACAACACCAGTCAAACCAGTAGATTTTAATTAATTTAATTTCATAATATTAAACAAAATAACAATTTGGAATTAAAACATTTTTTCGCCGCAAATTATTTCAATATTACTTACACTAATAACACTATGCTACACCTAATATGCAGGGGTTTTCATAAAGCAATTCTGTTTTATTGAAGTCCAAAGATTTGGGAAATACTTATAGTTTTTCTGATTCAATCATTTAGTACTTTTTCTTATTATCAAATGTAGTGAAATAACTATATTTTTGAAGTGGCTTCTTTTTCAACCGATTTTTATAAACTTTAAAAGGGCAAACTCACATCTTTCAAATAAAATAATCTTTTTTTTTAACCTTCAGCTTATGATGTGGTGGTAAATTTTACACCCTCTCTACATTTTTTTTAAGTTTTATCAAAAAGGCTTTCGAAATAATATGCCTGGTTTTTTGAACCGAACAATTTTTTTTTTTTTTTAATTTTTTAAATTACAAATGTTGCCTCTAATTATTCAAAAGCAAATATTGACGAAAAAATGTTTTTTAAAGTAAAATTTTTAGCTAAAATTAAGAGGTGTAAAATTTACACCACGTCGCTAACTACGTAAAAAATTGTCACGTCATAAGTTAAAGGTTAAAACAACATATATATGATGTTTTGAAGTTGTAATTTGAAGAAATTATTTCAAAACATAATATCTACATAAGAAACCCTGCTTATTTTTTTCGTTTACACTTGTATCACTGTGTAATTAATAAACATAATTTAGCTATTTGTGTGTACCATGAGTAGATAAATAATTAAATAATAATAATAATGGATTTGTAAAAGCTAAATAAATATATAAATTTACCTATATTTATACATATATGTAAACTGGTAATTTGTAAATATATGTACGTATATTTACATTTATTTATTCCACATGAGAGAGAGAGAGTAAATATTTAAACAATAAATAATAACAGAAATCTAATAATTCTTTATAAATAATTGTAGCTGAAATGCATTTATTTTTTTTTTTTTTTTGCTAAATTCTAGGTCTTTTGTGATTTATAACTGTACAGAAAATAGTATTTTATTTGATTTTATTTTAATTAAGTCATTAATTATTAAAAGTTTTTTTACTTGCTGTAATTTAAGTAAATGTAGTTATTTTCAAATCTTCATTATATTATATTGCTAAAAATATAAATTAGTAACTGTACATTAAACAATTCTAACTTTATAGGATTTTAAACATTACAATTTCAAATATAAAACAAGCAAGAGTACTAAGCTGTGCCGAATATTATATACCGACCATCAATATGAGAATTAAATATTTTTCTGATATAGGGATTATATGGGGGATAGGTTCAATTGTGGAACGATCCTCACCAAAGCTGGTAGAAAGATTTAGGTTCATATAAAACTTGTTTATGTATACTCATCACGATAGTAATTATTATGAAATAATTATTAATGTTCAAGTAATTTTCTGAGGGGGACTAGGGACAAATGTTGCCCAATTTTCAACATACTTTACAGTATAATTTCAGAGTACTTAGAACTAAATTAGACTGCTATAACAGTATTTCATTTGCACCCTATCGTGTTTTCAACAGACAGACAGACCGATATACATACACTTGGCCGCATAAGTTTGCGTACAAACTACTTTATATATTTTAATTGGCTATTTTAGTCGTAAGTAACAACGGTAATCATTTGAAATTGGTTTTTATGTATAGATAAACACTTGAAAATTACGATAGGTATTATCTTTTTGCTTTTACAAGGTTTGGTAATAATTGACAGCTTGAAAACCATGGTAGGCTAACTTTTCGTGTATGCAAAAGTATGCGTACATAAAAATTAAATGTAATTTGTAACTGGTTTTGTTTTTGTGTGATACTACAATACTGTAGTTTTTGTTTCAAACTCATCATAAAAGTGATTTTTGAAAATTTTTTGTTTCAAATTGGAATAATTTCAAGAAATGGCAAACAGAAAATGAATTAATGTAGCTGAACGTAACATTATTATACATTTACAAAAACAGGGGAAAACGACATTGATCAAGTAGTTGAACGTACTCACTCCTCCATCCAGAGAGTGATAAACAATTTTAAAAATACTGGAATTTTTGTCTCAAAGCCTCGTTCTGGTCGTCCACAAAAATTAACTGAACGCGAAAAAAGGGTTATAATGCAATCTGTGAAGGAAAACCCCAGATTTCCTGTATCGAAAATGGCTGAAAACTTAAATTCACAATTTAATAAACATGAGTCCAAAGACACTGTGCTCAGAATTTTGAAAAAGGCCAACTAGAGAAGCCATGTAGCACGGATAAAGCAGCCAGTTTTGATAGTTAATAGACAAAAAGGAATTGCATTCACTAAAGAACACATAAATATGCCTCCAGAGTTCTGGAAAAATGTTCTATTCACGGATGAATGCAAGTACTGCATCTTTGGCATAAAAGACCGTCAGTTTGTTTGGAGAAAGACTTGTACAGTGCTTAGTCCAAAAAATTTAAAACAAACAGTTAAGCATGGTGGTTGTGCAGTGATAGTACGGGGTACATGACAAGTGAAGGTGTGGGAAATTTAGAATTTATTCCATCGACAATGGATCATAAGGTCTATTTAGACATTCCAATGAAAAATCTTACCGAAAGTGTTAGCAAATTGGGCACTGAAGATGATTATATATTCCTGCAAGACAATGACCCAAACATACTACACACAACACAAGGCTTTGGTAGTTGTTTAATAAAACAAAAACAATTGAAAACTTCTCCGCAGTCAACAGACCTAAATACCATAGAACATTTATGGGATTTGCTGGATTGAAAAATACGAAACCATGTAATAACATTAAAGGACATGCTTCAAACAGTATTAACTGAGGAAAGAAGAAATATTAGTTCCAAATACACCGAAAAACTGGTTTCATCAATGACAAAACGCCTTCGTGATGTTCTTGGTCGTCGGGGTTATCCAACTAATTATTAAAATATAGTTTAATTTATAAAAATCAGTAATATTTTATTTTTTTTTTATGTACGCAAACTTTTGCCTACATGCGGAATTGAATTTTTTATGAATTGAATTTTTATAAGTTTTGTTGATTCTTAAATATGCATTTTACAATGCAGTTGTGTTCTTAAATATTTAAGAGTTTTATATAAAAAATTTCAAATGAGTAGCGTTTATTTTTATATCCAAAATTAGAGTATACTTTTAATTTTCGTTCTTTTACGCAAACTTTTGCGCCAAGTGTATATAGCTAGTCGTCTTAAAATTTCAAAAGGGTATGCGATGAATATTTCGATGATGGGTAAAATAACAAGTCAAATCCTTTTACTTTTAAAATTGTTAAAAAAGTATTGGATATTTAACTTTAAAATGCGGGAGTTTTTTTTCAAATTTTTAGCATTTATTTTGAAACATTTGTACAATAAAAATTAATTCAATGTATCGGCTCTGTTTCAAAGTGCAGCATATCTCAGAGAGAGCGTTCTGCATCGATCGAAACAAATAGTAGTCGGACGGGGCAAGGTCTGGACTATAGGGCGGTTAGACAAACCTTCCCAAGTACTTATTTCTAATATCAACAGAAGCCTCATTAAAGTACTTTTCAACACAAGCATTAGCATCTTCAGGATTTTTATTTGCAGTAATTTTATTTTTATTGAATTCAAGAAAAACAAATTCAAATTACTTTATAGAAATAATAATTTTTTCTTCTCTCCTTTTAAAAAGAGGGTCTGCTCCTTTTCATTTCTGATTCCCTAACGTAATAGAGGGGTTATCTTGATCATATACATTAATTTTAATAAACTGACAAAAAATTGCTCCTTTAATATTAATTTCTTATATTATTTTTAAACCATTAATTATAACAAGAATTATTTGTTCAAGATTAATTGGAGCATTAGGAGGATTAAATCAAACTTCTCTGCGTAAATTTCGGCACAGGTTCTGGCCAGATTTCATCAGCTCATACTAGATAAGACCCTTTTGCTCCCAACAAATACAGATAATTGCCTTAGCGCCATGGATATTTGATTCCGATATCGATGCGGCTGGTTGGCCGGGCTTCACGTACGATCTCTCACGCTTCGGGTTATTGTAATGGATCCATTTTTCATCGCTAGTTTAAAAAATGATTTTCTTTTATGGCGTTCAAGTAAAATCGGCCTTCAAGGTCTCTCAGCTTCAATTCGTATGGTACCCAATCTCCCTGATTTTGGATGAATCCTGTTGCTTGCAAACGTTTTAAAATTGCCATTTGAGTAGCACCCAAAGATTTCGCAAGCTTTTGCTGAATTTGACAACAATTTTCATGGTGTAATGCCTACAATTCTTGGTCTTAAGACTTTCTTGGCTGACCTGAGCGATCTTTGTCTTCCGTGTCAAAATCACCACTTCTGAACCGCACAATTCATCTCTCGCACGATGAAACCGAAGCAAAACTTCCCGCACATGAAGCTTTGTTGGTACAAATTCGACATTTTCGAAGCAAAACAAAAACCTTGCTTTTAACACTATAATTTTCAATAACTAAGTAAAAATAAATAACAGATATGTACCCTTCAAAATTAAAAACAAAAATCGCATTCAGAAGATACAATATCTATTGTAAAATACCCTATCAAAACAGAACTTTATCCTAAAAATAATATTTCATAAATAAAATTGTTTAAAGGATGCACTCTCTGCTCAAACTACGTTTATTTGTACACGTTAACTTTATAGTGAGAAACATATTGCCACATCCACCATCAATAAAATACAATTATCATGACCCCTTTCGTCAGATAAATATTTTTATGCAAAAAACACAATTTTATTGCACAATTTACAATGTAATAAAAATAAACATCGATATCTAGGAAAATGTATCTACAATATTATAACAAAAGCAACAAGAAAAAAACTATTAATTGGATAGTGACCAAAAACCAAACGAACAAGATATGTTTAATTTAAACTACTCACGAAAAACGTTCAAAATAATCTTATTTGCATATATAAAAAAAGTTCAGCAAAACATTGATAGTTTTATTTAGCATAGAATTTATTTGAAAATGAAAAAAACTACCCAACAGCTAAAAAAAAAATAACAACCAGGTGAACTGTAGTTAAAAAAGGAAACAAAAAACTATACCTCCCCAGATAAAAATATTTGTTTAACTAGTGTCAATTCAGTGTTGTTTTTTCTTCCACCAAAAGTTACATTTTGCTTTTAAGAATCAAAAAAACCGTTGGAGTGTAGGGGGGTAATTTCGCTGTATCGCTCTATGAAATACAGCCAAACATTTAGTGATAAAAGTCAATACATGAATTGACAATGATAAATGTTACAAAATTTGTTTCGTACTTCTTGCTCTGTATTGTTCACCATAAAAAGCAATTAAAATATTTATTTCCCACCATTGAATATTTTTATTTAATAGAGCAAAACAAAAACCAAAAACGAAAGTTGCCATTGAGAAGACAGCAAATTATAAAAGGGCTACAAGGTCAGACTGCTGGCAGAAAATATGTTGGAAATATTTGTATTGAAGCTAGAATTTATGTCGATTTTTACGTTTTTCAGTTGTATTTTTAGTTAAGATTTGTTTTTTATTTTCCATTTTTGCACAATTTGTCTATAAACTGTGTTAATAATAATTTTGTTTTTCACTTCTATTTTCTCTTAGACGCAATGGAGCCGCTGGCAGTTCATCGCAGCCATTACGGCCTAACGAGGATGGTAGCCATCATTTACAGGAGTACACGTATAAAAAGATAACAGCCTGTGATGTGTGTTCACAAATATTAAGAGGTAAACAAAAGGGATAAAATGATTTAAGATATTTGAGTTTTTTATACTAAAAATCGATTTTTGTTGAAAAATATGAGTGATCACAGATTGAGCTTAGATTCCTTAAAATCGCAGTATTCACGAAGATATTAACAATTTAAGATATTAGAGTTTTTTTTTTACTAAAAATTGATTTTTGGTATAAAATATTATTTACGAAGATTTTAACAATTTAAGATATTTGAGTTTTTTATATTAAAAATCGATTTTTGGTATAAAATATGAGTGACCACAGATTGAGCTTAGTTTCCTTAAAATCGCAGTATTTACGAAGATATTAACAATTTTAATAAATATTTGAGTTTTTTATACTAAAAATCGATTTTTGGTATAAAATATGAGTGATCACAGATTGAGCTAAGTTTCCTTAAAATCGCAGTATTTACAAAGTTATTGACGATTAAAATATTTGAGTTTTTTATATTAAAAATCGATTTTTTGTATAAAATATGAGTGAGTTTAGTTTCCTTAAAATTGCAGTATTTACGAAGTTAGTAACAATTTAAGATATTTGAGTTTTTTATATTAAAAATCGATTTTTGGTATAAAATATAAGTGATCACAGATTGAGCTTAGTTTCCTTAAAATCGCAGTATTTACGAAGATATTAACAATTTAAGATATTTGAGTTTTTTTATATTAAAAATCGATTTTTGGTATAAAATATGAGTGATCACAGATTGAGTTTAGTTTCCTTAAATTCGCAGTATTTACGAAGATATTAACGATTTAAGATATTTGAGTTTTTTATATTAAAAATCGATTTTTTGTATAAAATATGAGTGATCACAGATTTACGATATTAACGATTTAAGATATTTGAGTTTTTTATACTAAAAATTGATTTTTGGTATAAAATATGAGTGATCACAGATTGAGCTTAGTTTCCTTAAAATCGCAGTATTTACGAAGATATTAACGATTTAAGATATTTGAGTTTTTTTATATTAAAAATCGATTTTTGAAATAAAATATGAGTGATCACAGATTGAGTTTAGTTTCCTTAAAATCGCAGTATTTACGAAGATATTAACGATTTAAGATATTTGAGTTTTTTATACTAAAACTCGATTTTTGGTATAAAATATGAGTGATCACAGATTAAGCTTAATTTCCTTAAAATCGCAGTATTTACGAAGATTAACAATTTAAGATAAAAATCGATTTTTGGTATAAAATATGAGTGATCACAGATTGAGCTTAGTTTCCTTAAAATCGCAGTATTTACGAAGATATTAACAATTTAAAACATTTGAATTTTTTTTACTAAAAATCGATTTTTGGTATAAAATATGAGTGACCACAGATTGAGTTTAGTTTCATTAAATTCGCAGTATTTACAAAGATATTAACAATTTTAGATATTTGAGTTTCAAATATCGATTTTTGTTAAAAAATATGAGTGATCACAGATTGAGCTTAGTTTTCTTAAAATCGCAGTATTTACGAAGATATTAACGATTTAAGATATTTGAGTTTTTTTATATTAAAAATCGATTTTTGGTATAAAATATGAGTGATCACAGATTGAGCTTAGATTCATTAAAATCGCAGTATTTACGAAGATATTAACGATTTAAGATATTTGAGTTTTTTATACTAAAAATCGATTTTTGTTAAAAAATATGAGTGATCACAGATTGAGTTTAGTTTCCTTAAATTCGCAGTATTTACGAAGATATTAACAATTTAAGATATTTGAGTTTTTTTATATTAAAAATCGATTTTTGGTATAAAATATGAGTGATCACAGATTGAGCTTAGATTCATTAAAATCGCAGTATTTACGAAGATATTAACGATTTAAGATATTTGAGTTTTTTATACTAAAAATCGATTTTTGTTAAAAAATATGAGTGATCACAGATTGAGTTTAGTTTCCTTAAATTCGCAGTATTTACGAAGATATTAACAATTTAAGATATTTGAGTTTTTTTTACTTGATTTTTGGTATAAAATATGAGTGATCACAGATTGAGCTTAGATTCCTTAAAATCGCAGTATTTACGAAGATATTAACGATTTAAGATATTTGAGTTTTTTATACTAAAAATTGATTTTTGATATAAAATATGAGTGATCACAGATTGAGCTTAGTTTCCTTAAAATCGCAGCATTTACGAAGATATTAACAATTTAAGATATTTGAGTTTTTTTATATTAAAAATCGAAATTTGGTATAAAATATGAGTGATACAGATTGAGCTTAGTTTCCTTAAAATCGCAGAAGAAATAAAAAATTACGAAGATATTAACGATTTAAGATATTTGAGTTTTTTTTTATACTAAAAATCGATTTTTTGTATAAAATACGAGTGATCACAGATTGAGCTTAGTTTCCTTAAAATCGCAGTATTTACGAAGATATTAACGATTTAAGATATTTGAGTTTTTTTATACTAAAAATCGATTTTTTGTATAAAATACGAGTGATCACAGATTGAGCTTAGTTTCCTTAAAATCGCAGTATTTACAAAGATATTAACAATTTAAGATATTTTAGTTTTTTATACTAAAAATCGATTTGAGCGAATGAGTACTTTGAGTGGAAATTTAACATGTGTTTTGTTATTGTAACAAAAACAAAATACATGTAAAACGTCCACTCAAAGCGCTCACTCGCTATAGAAAAACAGCACATTAGTTTCCTTAAATTCGCAGTATTTACGAAGATATTAACGATTTAAGATTTTTTTATACTAAAAATCGATTTTTTGTATAAAATACGAGTGATCACAGATTGAGCTTAGTTTCCTTAAAATCGCAGTATTTACGAAGATATTAACGATTTAAGATATTTGAGTTTTTTTATATTAAAAATCGATTTTTTGTATAAAATATGAGTGATCACAGATTGAGCTTAGTTTCCTTAAAATCGCAGTATTTACGAAGATATTAACGATTTAAGATATTTCAGTTTTTTATACTAAAAATCGATTTTTGGTATAAAATATGAGTGATCACAGATTAAGCTTAGTTTCCTTAAAATCGCAGTATTTACGAAGATATTAACGATTTAAGATATTTGAGTTTTTTTATATTAAAAATCGATTTTTGGGATAAAATATGAGTGATCACAGATTGAGCTTGGTTTCATTAAAATCGCAGTATTTACGAAGATATTAACAATTTAAGATATTTGAGTTTTTTATACTAAAAATCAATTTTTGGTATAAAATATGGGTGATCACAGATTAAGCTTAGTTTCCTTAAAATCGCACTATTTACGAAGATATTAACGATTTAAGATATTTGAGTTTTTTTATATTAAAAATCGATTTTTAGGATAAAATATGAGTGATCACAGATTGAGCTTGGTTTCATTAAAATCGCAGTATTTACGAAGATATTAACGATTTAAGATATTTGAGTTTTTTATACTAAAAATCAATTTTTGGTATAAAATATGGGTGATCACAGATTAAGCTTAGTTTCCTTAAAATCGCAGTATTTACGAAGATATTAACGATTTAAGATATTTGAGTTTTTTTATATTAAAAATCGATTTTTGGGATAAAATATGAGTGATCACAGATTGAGCTTAGATTCATTAAAATCGCAGTATTTACGAAGATATTAACGATTTAAGATATTTGAGTTTTTTATACTAAAAATCGATTTTTGTTAAAAAATATGAGTGATCACAGATTGAGTTTAGTTTCCTTAAAATCGCAGTATTTACGAAGATATTAACAATTTAAGATATTTGAGTTTTTTTTACTTGATTTTTGGTATAAAATATGAGTGATCACAGATTGAGCTTAGATTCCTTAAAATCGCAGTATTTACGAAGATATTAACGATTTAAGATATTTGAGTTTTTTATACTAAAAATTGATTTTTGATATAAAATATGAGTGATCACAGATTGAGCTTAGTTTCCTTAAAATCGCAGTATTTACGAAGATATTAACAATTTAAGATATTTGAGTTTTTTATATTAAAAATCGATTTTTGGTATAAAATATGAGTGATCACAGATTGAGCTTAGTTTCCTTAAAATCGCAGTATTTACAAAGATATTAACAATTTAAGATATTTGAGTTTCTTATACTAAAAATCGATTTTTGTTAAAAAATATGAGTGATCACAGATTGAGCTTAGTTTCCTTAAAATCGCAGTATTTACGAAGATATTAACAATTTAAGATATTTGAGTTTTTTATACTAAAAATTGATTTTTGGTATAAAATATGAGTGATCACAGATTGAGCTTAGTTTCCTTAAAATCGCAGTATTTACGAAGATATTAACGATTTAAGATATTCGAGTTTTTTATACTAAAAATTGATTTTTGGTATAAAATATGAGTGATCACAGATTGAGCTTAGATTTCTTAAAATCGCAGTATTTACGAAGATATTAACGATTTAAGATATTTGAGTTTTTTATACTAAAAATTGATTTTTGGTATGAAATATGAGTGATCACAGATTGAGCTTAGTTTCCTTAAAATCGTAGTATTTACGAAGATATTAACAATTTAAGATATTTGAGTTTTTTATACTAAAAATCAATTTTTTGAATATAATATGAGTGATCACAGATTGAGCTTAGTTTTCTTAAGATCGCAGTATTTACGAAGATATTAACAATTTAAGATATTTGAGTTTTTTTATATTAAAAATCGATTTTTGGTATAAAATATGAGTGATCACAGATTGAGCTTAGTTTCCTTAAATTCTCAGTATTTACGAAGATATTAACGATTTAAATATTTGAGTTTTTTATACTAAAAATTGATTTTTGGCATAAAATAAGATATTTGAGTTTTTATACTAAAAATCGATTTTTGTTGAAAAATATGAGTGATCACAGATTGAGCTTAGATTCCTTAAAATCGCAGTATTTACGAAGATATTAACGATTTAAAATTTTTTTGAGTTTTTTTTACTAAAAATCAATTTTTGGTATAAAATATGAGGGATCACAGATTGAGCTTAGTTTCGTTAAAATCACAATATTTACAAAGTTATTAACGATTTATGATATTTGAGTTTCTTAATAGTTTCTATTTCTAATTCCTCACTTTTTGCTTGCAGGTCATACACGTCAAGGTCTCCGTTGTCGTATTTGTAAGTTAAATGCTCATGGCGATTGTGCCTCGCAGCTGCCACGTTGTCAGCCCAAACAAAAGTTGTTGAGACGTCAAAAAAGCACCTCGGAATTGGAAAATCGTATAGATATCGAGGAAGAAAGTGAGTATTTGTTTTAGAATCTTTCAATGCTGCAAAACAACAACACCCAATTACACAAATAATTTAACTTTTGCAAACAAATTTAAAGACAAACTTTAAATATTCAAATCAGCAGCCAGATTTTAATGCTTTAATTAAGAAACATTACCCAAAAGGTAGTTCAAAGGGCTAGATGTTTCTTTTTTTTCTTTTAAAGTGAAAATAAGAAAAAGAATATATTTTATTTTTTGTTAATTTATGATTTTAAACAGATTTTCGTTTGTTGATTTTTTCATTTTCTTTTGTTCCTTTATGTTTTTCTAATATTTTTGCTGTATTTTTTTTAAGCATTTAGAGCTGAGTTTTTTTAACACTTTTTTTCATTTAATTTATCGTTTTGGTTTGTTTTATATATATATTAAGTGCAAAAAAAAGTCCTCTAACATATATGTATTTATTAGAATAGTATTTATTTAGTTTGGTACGTCTGTAAGTATGTGTGAGTGTGTGAGTCTGTATCTAATAAAATCAATATTGAATGAAGCTAAAGATTTTTACAAAGAAACATAATATTGATGTTGAATTGAAACTGATACTGCATAAATAAAAACCAAGAACTAAAATGAAGCAAATACAAATATGTCGAATAAATAAATGATTTATGAAATTGATGCTATTAAACACTTTTAAATAAATTCAGTTTCAAATTTATCAATAATAAATTCCATTAAAAACATATTTTTTATTTTTGTTTACGATTGAAAAATAAAACGTTAAATTAAAATAGTATATAAGATTTAAATATAGACATAACTAAACATTAAGATAAATATTGACATGGAATTTCCGAAAACTTAAAAATTAGTTTGATACTCACATTAGCATGTCCAACACACATTCATTCATAGAAATATTTAATTTAAAAGAAATATCAAATAGATTTTTTTGCCAAAAACTATTTCTTGTCTGCACATGTGAACTCTCACTGTCATTATTATTAAATAATAAAATAGCAAAACAAAATAGTATATGTACAATAAAACGTTAAAGGAAAAATCAAATTGATTATCAAATATTAAATTTGAACATTTATGGACAGTAAATGTTCAGTGACCATTTTGATTTTTTATATCCATTGTATAGTAAAAGTTATGGCTCGAAGATATTTATTTCACATTATACTTTGTTTTTATTAAATATTGATTTTATTAGATAAAGAAAACATCAAAATAATAAAGAAGAATAAAATACATTCAATAATATTGATAATAAAAAATACACATGTAGGTTGGTATGGCAAACAAAAAAAGGACTAAACACACAAGAAAGTTTTGAAAGGGAAACAGCCATGATGACAAAACAATAAATATAAATGGTTGTGTATTACATTAGATTAGATTTGAAAACATTATTACATTGCTAACACAAATACACATTAAATGATAAAAAGACAATAAAAGAAAATATTAATATAAATCCTCTTCTTAGAGAAATCACAACATTTAATTAAATTCTAAGCACTTAACATTTAAACTAACTAAATTAAACAAAGTGTGTTTGTATGAACGTATATTTTTATTTTACTAATGTGTATGTATTGTGTATATTGGAATGTATTATTATGGTGAACCCTTAGTAGATGAGGACAACACTGAGATGACGTTACAAGAAAATGAGGCATCTGCATCAGCATCTTTGCCAGCCAAAAAATTTCGTCAAAAGACACCATTCATCGAACGCATTGCTCAATTAGGTATTTAGGATAAACAAAAATCCAACAACAATTAGATACCTAATCGTAATTTGTATTTGAACTACTCAAAATTCATATATTTATTTATTGGTACCGATGCGAATCAATTTAGATGTCTTGCTTAACAAAATTTTCTTTAAAATATTCATACATACCCAACTAAAATGCTAAATGAATATACAAATTATTACTATACATATTATTAAACATTAACATTAAAAAATAATAAATAACTAGAATTTAGAAGCTACTCAAAATAAAAAATATTCAAAACTTTATGTTTTCGTTATTTATCATTATTATAACAAACATTAGGGGGCATATTAAAAGATTTTCAAATAATTTGAACAATTCATGAATCAGTTTAAAACCAACTGATTTGATTTAAAGAAAATATAAATCTAAAGAAACTTATTAAACTCTTAATTATATTTTTGTGCTACTTTTTATGCCCTTTAATTGTTTGTGTGTTAAGCCAAGTTTATATAAATTGCTTGCTTTTTATACATACAATTTAAAATAACTTTCATTTTCAATATTTTTTTATTTTTTAAATTTGAATTATCAGTTTTTGTTGAATTTGAAACTTACACACTTACACTCTACTAAAACAATTACAATATCAATATCATACAAATTCAAACTTCATATGTATTTGACAATTTACACTTTTGGAGAGAAGGAAGGAGGAAAAACAATCTTTCTCTCTGTTTCTCACACTACTCATATGTTTAAAAACAAATACATACACATATAAATTTATTAGTGGAGCATGTGTTGAAAATCAACAATTAATAGTCAATGAAATGAAAACATTTTCACAACTCTCAGCTTCATTAATTTTATATGCAACAACAAAAACAATATCAATAAAAACAACAACAACTAAGTAAAAACCAAAGAATTATGAATGTGTGTGAATGAGCGAGTGTATGTAGGTTTGTGCTGCATACTTTTTTTTACATTTAGTAAAAAGTAAAGCACATCTTTAGGCGAGGTGGTTAGAGTTAAATCATGATTATTACAGCTATACACATAAATATTATTATTTTTATTTATTTTTTTTTTCACATACACTTTTACAATGCCATTTAAACCAAATCAATTTTACACTTAATTTAACATGTATAAGCATATGAATGTGATTTAAGTATAAATCCATATAATATAAAACATCCGGTTTATTTCTTTATTTAAAAACAAATATTATTTTTAATGAATTTACACTAATTGAAAGATTATTTTAAAGTCATAAGCTTAAAAATCAAAAATAGTTGAGTTTTGTTGACATTGTCATAGACATTCGTGTGGACCTGGATAACATGAACATGGCGATAGATATGTCAATGTTGTCTCATCAAATTGACATTCAAATAGACATTGACGTCGACATAGAAATTGACATAGTCATTGACATTGACATTGATATTGACATAGATATTGATAGGACTTTGACATGAGCACTGACATAACCATTGACATAAAAATTGACTTCGACATTGACATTACGAACATTTTCGATATATAGAACAGTGTCGTACAATGGGATCAATCGAAAAAAGTGGCAATAAATCTGAAGACCATATTTTTAAAACAATATTTAGAAGATATTTGTGAAAAACAAAATAAAAACTAAAAAAATTTAAAAATTTAAACTTAAATATTGGGTGTATGGCTTAAAAGTACTGGATTTTTTCCAAGTTTTATTTTGAAACATTGGTTCAACATACATTTATTCAAAGTATTGTCCAATGTTAGCTATGATGTTTTCCTATACAGAGAAAACTGATTCGTAATCGCAAACAAATGACTCGGTTGAACACATAAAATTTTTCGGTTCTATCAACAGAAAGTCAGTTGATAAAGAAGAATTTCGGTTGAAGCAACCAAACTTCTGTTACTTCCTTCTAAAATTTTGTATACACAACTGTAAAATTCGGTCACAAAAGTAGAATCATTCGATTGGCAACAAATTCTGTTTCTCTGTGTGTCTTTCCGGCAACATATGGATTCCGAGCCAAAAGAACTAACTGCTCATCTTTGAGGCCAAGAACGAATCAAGCCAATTTCGGGTACTCTGCTCTGATGTGAAGCGTATCCCAGATATATCGTTCTGCATCGATGGAACCTAATAGTAGTCGGATGGGGCAAAGTCTGGACTATAAGGCGGGTGAGGCAAAACTTTCCAACCACTTCCTTCTAAATACTTTTTAACAGGTATTGCATAATGTGGCCTAGCATTTTCGTGATGGAATATTACGGTTTCATGTCTGGCTGCACATTCTGGACATTTTAGGACCCTTTTCCCACCAAATACTAAGCATTGCCTTAGCGCCATGGATATTTGATTTTGGTGTCGATTCGGCAGGTTGGCCGACCTTCACTTACGATCTCTTACGCTTCGGGATATCGAAAAGGATCCGTTTTTCATCACAAGTAATGATTCTGTGCAAAAATGATTTTCAAGCATCATTTCGGACATGCAAAACAGTCGTTCAAGTCCTCCCGGCTTCAATTCGTATGGTATCCAATTTCCCTGCTTTTGGATGAATCCTGCTGCTCGCAAACGTTTTGAAATTGCTGATTGAGTAGCTCCCAATGATTTTGCAAGCTCTTGATGAGTTTTCAAAAAATTTCATTGAGTAATGCCTAGAGTATCTAAAATCGAAACCGAAAACCGGTAAACCAGTTTTTTCATCTTTGTAAACTCCACTAGTTTCGATTTTTTCAACTTTTAGGTTTTATGACAAACCGATTTTGTAAGACTGTTAACCAGGTTTAATAAAATATCTTTTCTGAAGCTCATTCAAACATATTTTTGAAAAACTTTGACACCATTTTTAAAAATATTGATTTATTTTATAGAAAATTGTAGCATTTGACAACATTTCGTAAAAGATATTAAATAATTGCATAAAGAATTCCAAAATGCAAAATTCCTATTAAATACAAATTTAATATAAACCGGTTAACGGGTTTTTTTGAAGACAAAAACCGAAACCGCTAAACCGGTTTTTTAAAAGACAATAATCAAAACCGGTTTAAACACACTTTATTAGTTAAACCGGAAACCGGTTTTTTAAATTTGCCGGTTTTTTGCACACTCTAGTAATGCTCCTATTTTTGGTCTTTAAACTTTTTTGGCTGGCCTGGGCGATCTTTGTCTTCCGTGTCAGAATCACCACTTCCGAACCCAACAAACCATCTCTTGCTCGTTGAACCCGAAGACACACATTCACAGTAAGCTTCGGTGACCAATCCGCGTGCCTCAGCTGCACTTTTTCTTTCAAATTAATGAAGTAAAGCTAAACTTCTTGCAGATGACGCTACAAAATTCGACATTTTCGAAGCAAAACAAAAATATGTTGTTTACACTACAATCTTCAATGATTAAGTGAGAATAAATGATAGTATGTACCCTTCAAAATACATATAACTTTTTTAATACGTCATCTATTGTAAGTCCCGCACCTTTTAAGTCATACAGCCAACAATATCATTTAAACAATAAGAGATAATTTTTTTTAAATAAAGATAAATTTCTTTAAGTTTACACTTGCTTCCTAGAAATCTGTGCACATTCGTACAAGCTGAACAAAGATTTCCTAACCAAAAGTGGTTGACTTTGCATTCTAACTGGCTGATCACAGAATCAATTGTTTTAATGCCTATGTCCTCCTCTACGAATCGTTCATACATCATTTAGCAATCCGATCAGTAGTTTAGAAGATTCAGATTTATTACCACTTTTTTTCGATAGTCCCCTCTATGCGGTGTAAAAAAAACTCAACCATTCATTTTTGTTTTGGAAACATTAAAATATATATACATACATATGTATTTATTAGTAAAAGTAATCCAATTATATAGTAACACAATTTCGAACAATATTTAAAACACATTTATATTTAAAAAAGCTCACATTTATACAATATTTCTAAGTATTTCTCTGTCAACTATCATCAAAACATATTGACATATTGATTTAAGAAAAGTACAAAAATTATTAACATTATAAAAATACCTTCATTTTGAATTCTATGACAATCCTCCCTCGTAAACATTTGAAATCCTCATGTGAACCAAAAAATAAAATTAACAAACTAAAATCGGCTAATGAAAATTCGGTGTAAAATTAATGCTACTTAATCCCTCAAAAATCAATAAAATATAATTCGCAAAACCAATTCACTTCACCACCACCCCCACGAAATCCAAAAACAAACAAAAAAAAAAAAACATCATCTCATATTGTATTAGAACTGACCGATATCGATCAAGTATATCGCGTTTTAAAACAAGCTGGCGAACTTAAAAACGCCACTATTGCAGCTGATAAATCCGTCCAAAATACAGGCTCCAAAGGAGGCGATGGTCAACAACAACAGCAGCAGCAGCAACAGCCCGATATACCGATAGTCAATGTGCCCGAGTGTCCCGAACGTTTAGATCGGCCCACAGTGACGGGCAGTGCTGGAGTTTCTCGTGTTGCACGTGGCGTACGGCCACCGCCAGTGCCTATGCCCATATTGGGTGTTCAACTGCAACAACAGGAATTAGCTCAACAAAGAATTGGTGGAGGATTAGGATTGCCAGTGCCCGCACAAGATATATCTAGTAGTTCAGGTCCGCCATTTAGAATTTTATACCAACTTGTTCGTTCTTACTTTATTCTACTCGTTCTACTTTCTACTTTTTTCTACTCTCTTGTTTTCCTTGCGTTATTCCTTTATACTTTACTACTTGTTGCCCTTTTGCGTTACACTTTTTTTAACTAGTTTTTTTTTTTTACTAAAAACCGAAAACTAAACAATATTTTTTTCCTTTTTTTTAAATTATATATTAATACTTATGCCAAACAACTAAAAAAAATACAAAACAATTTTGTTCCAAGTACTTTTTTTCTTTACATTTCAAACAACAAAACAAAAACTATTCTTGGTTTCTTACGTTTTGTCCCTGTTTAAGAAAAATGCGTTCAAGATTTGTTTTTTCTACAACCCTTTTTTATGGTTAAATCTTTATCTTCAGTACTTAAATTCCTTATTGTTGTTTCATATTGTGTTTGTTCTTTAATTAGCTTTTGTTTTAGTTTTAATTTATTTTTTCTTAATTATTCTTTCATATCTTTTTGTTTATTACCACCAACAGAAACACATTGTTGTTTTTTCTTTGTACTTTGAGCATATAGCGTCTTCTTTCTTGTGTTTTATTATTTTATTTTTATGTATAAACTAAATAGAAAAAACTTGTTTTCTTTTATTCATTATTAGTTTTTAGTTATTTCTTTTATGAAATATTAAACAAAATGTATGAAATCAAAAGAGATAAAGTTGAAAATATTCCCCAACCAGCCCCTTTTTTTAAAAAAATTTCTCTTGCCACCTTGTATTTGTATTCCTGCTACTAACTAAATATGTTCCTTTTAAATATATTCATCATGATTAAAATTGTATTTCCTTACTTTTTTACTCACAATTTACTATAATAAACACCATTTACTAGTGCGTTAGTTAAATAGTTTTAGCTAGTTTAGTTTTAGTTTAGTTCATTTTGCTTATTAGTAGTTAGTTATTTGTATTTCCTGTTAAAATAAAATAATATAAATAAAAAACAACTACATCATACACCTACACAAACTTGAACAACTAAAACATAAAATTGAGGAGTTTCACAGTTTTCGATTAGCAAAAAAAAAATTATTTTTATGAAGTATATATTAACTTTTGTAAAAATATTAATATGAAATTGAAAAGCTTAACAATATATTGGCAATCTTTAGCATTTTTAGTTGTTTATTTTTTATTGAATCAGAAACTGTGAATACCTTTGTTTTATAAACTCTACACAATGATTTCAATAGACTAAATAGATCGTACGCGAAAGATCGTTCATTTATTTGAAACTAGTTGATCGCCCCGGCTTCGCCCGGTAGCATTTACTAATGTTAGTTCTTCAAGTTTCTCCAACCCACGCACACCAGCCTGTTCTTATTTATTTGCAAATAAAATATATAAATTTGTACTGCATACTTTAGGGAGCTTTTTTATTACAGTTGACTGGACTCACAAAAAAATAATTTCCGAGTTTTAGCCGGAATTTTTGAATTTTTTTTCTTTACAAACCATCTCCTGAAAATTTCGAATCGAATAAAGAAAAAATCAGGCAAATCGCTCCAGCCGTTCTCACGTGATGACATTGCATACATGGACATTTAATTTTTATGTATATAGATTATGAAAAGCAAACTAATTATGACAGCAACATATAAAGTGTATCTAGGTTTAATATAGGGGTCAAGTGAACCAACTTTTGGAATCGATGTCTTCCCTTTTTTATTTTTTAATTTTGATAGATATCCAACTCGCATCCCACTAAGCGGCCAAGAAGCACTTCAAGGAAAAGACCTAAGTTTTCTTTTGAAAAAAATAATGAGAAAAAACACCTGTTTAGAAAAATTATATCTTAATTACTATCCAATAGGACAAACCTCGGTCTCCCGATTGGAAGACGTCGATTTCAAAAGTGACATGAAATCCCCCACACATCACCCAAAAATTTACCGGGTATTCAGATTTTATTAATTGCAAAGTTATGCCCAATGGAGACATTTAGACAATTTTTGTGTTCAGATCTTGTAAAGCAGCAAACGGATGTTGTTGCTTCAGGAACCTTATTTAAATTTACTAGCGAAAAAGTAAAATTTTTATTTTAAAGGACATTCATAATGCAAACGCAATTTTTTGAAGCTTTATAAATTTCGAACCTTTTGATTTTGACTATTTTTATAGCTTTCACCATATAAGTTTGAAACTTCTACATTTTTCATTTACGACCGCACAAAGTATATATATTCTGGATCTTTAAAGACAGCGGAGTCGATATAGCCATGTCCGTCTGTAGCTTCCAATATATCCGCTATAGACCCGGTCGGTTGATATTTAAAATCTAGAAAATCGGCCCACAATTGGCTAACCTCGATTTTTAGCCCATTTTTGATCTAGAATATCTGGATTACTCATTCATTAATATAAACAATATGAATATCTAATGATAGATATTTCAAAGACCTTTGCAACAAAGACCTTTACAATAGGTCAAAATCGGGAATAATATTGCTCAAATATGAGCGAGCTCGCTCGAAGGGCTTGTGGCTCATTGTGGTACCCTCAGAAATAGTATATGTTTAGGTAAACAAAATTTAGATTTTTTTTAAATTTTTTTTGTCATAAATTTTTTTCACTTATAAATTTTTTAAAAACAAAAATTTTCACTAATAAATTTTTTAAAAAAAATTACAAAAAATTAAAAACACAAATTGTTTTTCTAATTATGACAAAAAAAATTTTGTTGGTGAAAAAAATTTGGGCTAAAATTATATTTTTCCCGATTTTGACCTATTGCAGGTCCAACATAATATAACCTTATATATGTCTTTGCAAAGGACTATCTATCATTAGATGTCCAGATCGTCTATATTAATGAGTTAGTAATCCAGATAATAGATCAAAAATAGGCCAAAAATCGAGGTAGTTCTGGTTTTTTCCTTATAACTCAGCTGTTTTATACCAAAATAAAATTATAGTTCATTTCGCGATCGTTTATACTACGTGTACTTACATTCATTCTGAACTATACAAAAAATAAAAACCAGCGCAGATTTCTATGCCTTAGATCCGAAACCATCTAATCATATTTAGCCCATATTTCGTTGAATTAATAAAAGCTTAATATCAGCACCCTGGAAAGGTGATATTTTCCAGGCATCTAGTTATCTAGTTATTGATTGCGGCAAATTAGGGAAGAATGCTGAGTTTTCGAAACATTGTGTAGAACTTAAACACTATCACCTAACTACAAAGACAGTTTGTAGTTAATTTTTGTTAAAGTCGACTTTATTTTAAATTAAGATTTTTGAATTTTGCGTAAATTATTTCAAAACGACCAGCTCATTTTGAAATTCAGTTTGAAATTTAAAATAATAGTCGCCTTTATAGTATCAAACATAGATAAATACTTATAGATCGGCAACTCTCCTGTCAAAGACCTAACTCAGTTGTCAAAAACATAAGTGGTGAGAATCTATTAGTAAAAAGATATATGTGAAAACAAAAAACAACACTCGTATGTGTGATTTTTTTGAATAATTTTTTTGTTTGAGTTATTTTCTACATTGCGCTCTATGTGTATTTCTCTATGGTTGTAAAATCGATTTTTCTGCTTTTGTAGTTAGGCTGTATAACACTTTACAACAGTTTAAACCAAAATTTTAAAACTTTGCCTATAAATTGTATTAATAAATTATATTAAATATATAACTGTCTATACATATATTTAAATAAATATTTATATTTAGCACTCTTAAGAGCTCTTAAGAAGTAATTAGTGAAACATTATTCTTAAATATTAAAAGCTTTGCTTAAACTTTGCTAGATAACCTGTAAAAGTAGTAATAGAAACATTTCTTTAAACAAATAAAAAAAAAACATTTTTATTACAAAATTCTTACAAATAAAACTCAATATATTAAAAATTATACAAATAACTACATGATACTCCTATTTACATTTATTTACAATCATAAACATAATCTAAATAATCTTGATTTTTAATAAAATTTGTTAAAACTTTTAACTTTCTTTTGATTTTCTTTATTTTTTTTTCATAATTTTGTGTTATATTATTTAATTCCTTAACTATGATTTAATTTAAAGCTTAAAACAAATCTCAAAGCATAAATTTTTTTTTTTAATATAATTTATGGCTGCTTAAAAGGCACAAACGAAATGCCTAGAGTTTAATTTACTATTTTTTACAGCAATAAATAATCAGCATAAAAAAACAACCACTCATTACTTAGCGAAACTTAAAAAAATTAAATAAAACTGTAAAAAGAAAATCTTGGCCCTTAACAAATTAGCCTAAAACCTTTTAGACAAATGCAATATTACTAGGGAAAAAAAACCATCATATAAATAACAATAATGTGATATCTGCCTGGCTATAGTCTCTAGTTAGTTTTATTTCAATCCCCTTTAACTGGCAAGTCAAGCTAAATTAACAAAATGAAAAAATGATGAGAAAAACAACAACTTCTTTATAAAAAATAGACGTAATAAAAAGCAATGTTATGTTGGTAATAATAGTGTCACCACAAAAGGCATTATAGTAAAGCTGAAAAGCTTTTATACGCCTCCCAAGCAAATACAAATAAACAAACAAACACACAGATACTCAATTATACAATTACACTTACTAACACATGTACTTACTTACATATGTACATTAACCAGCAGCTATATATAAATGGAAGCCAAAGTATCCGCCGCCTTTATGCCATCAATAATATTTTTGTAACGAAATACCGAAAAAAAGATCCTCTAAAAATACCACAAACAAATGAAACAATAAATGCCTGTTTCCGTTTCCTCTACACATTTTCAAACACTCATAAATACTTACTGCTGCTCATACATACAGGCATATAGATATCTGGATGTTTTTTTTTTGTTTGTTTGCTGTTGTTTTCTGGCTTAAGGCTGTGAAAAGTACAAGAGAGAATTTCACGAATTTTTCACAGAGACGCACACAAACACACAAATACACTCTGTTAGACCCAACACGGTGGGGAAGATAGTAACAAAATTATGATAAATATACAATTGGGAATTTGCCAAAAATCAGCTCTTCTTTAAGGGAGAGGATGAACGCTACGTTTGCTCTCCAGATCCACGAAGGTGCTGTGTCCACTACTCGGACCTCGCCCACTACTCTGATCAGTTCACAGTAGGGTGACCACAAAAAATCCATGGCGGAATTTGTTTCGTCAGGACCCCACAAAACGATTCCCCTTTCCAGATTGAGATTGAGATAGCCGAAATTTAAGCTCGATTAAACGACGTTAATCAAGCCGCTCGTCGCTCAAATTTTGAGGTGAATTTACAGGGCAAAAAATGCAATTTTTTCAGTTTCTGTAAAAATTTTGCAATTTAAAAATAACTTTTGCAATTTAATTTAAACAAGTAAGAGATCTATATTCGGCTGTGCCGAATCTTATATACCCTTCACCAAATTATACTTTAATATAAATTTTTTTAAATATTTTTATTTTCGAAATTGTTTTTTAATTTTTTTTTAAAAAAAAGTATTTTCCAAATTTTTTAAAAAAGTATTTTCCAAATTTTTTAAAAAAAAATTAAAAATTTTTTTTTTTAAAAATGTATGACAAAAAAACTTTTTGATGAAAAAAAATTCGGGTTAAAAATATGTTTCCCGATTTTGACCCATTGTAGGTCCAACTTACTATAGCCTTATATACATCGTTGCAATGGACTTTGAAATATCTATCATTAGATATCCATATTGTCTATATTAATGACTTAGTAATCCATATATAGATCAAAAATAGGTCAAAAATCGAGGTTGTCCCGGTTTTTTCCTCATATCTCAGCCATTTGTAGACCGATTTTGCTGATTTTAAATAGCAAACTTCTATAAAGCATGTCTGACAGAATTATTGACGATTTGGATCCCGAAGATATCTGGGGTCTTCAGAAAATTGATTTCAACAGACAGACAGACGGACATGGCTTAATCGACTCCGCTATCTATAAGGATCCAGAATATATATACCTTATAGGGTCAGAAATGAAAAATGTAGAAATTATAAACGGAATGACAAACTTATATATACCCTTCTCACGAAGCTGAAGGGTATAAAAATAGAAATATGTACGTAATTGTCGTTCTAATGTAGGCGCGGATCCAGAGGGGCTGAAATAGGAAATTCCTCCCCCCAAACCGTAAAGTTTTCATATAAAAAAGGAAAAAAAAGAAAAATGTAGAACAAATTTTAATTTAATTTTGCAATTTTCGAGAATAACAAATTTTTTACCATATTTTGGAGAATGAGCACAATTTCCTTACTGTTATGAATTTTAAGTAAAACCAATTCAGAATTTTATAGTCCAGATAATTCTAAATATAGTCCGAAAGTTTTACAAAAATTGGAAAACTATAAACCTTAAATCGTGAAGGTCATATTTTTCAATATTTGGAATTTCTAATGGAAAGATAGCGAAATGTTATATATCTTAGGAACTTGAGAAAAATATAACATAAATTCCAGCATTTATAATAATAGCACAATGGAAATTAACCCTTAATAGCACTTGGGGTCCAAATGACCCTCAACTTCTAAAAACTTTTACCTTTGACCTTCACGATTTAAGGGTTAACGTTGTCCGATTTTAGTAAAACTTTCAGACTGTATTTAGAATTATCTGGACTATATTGTACTATATATACTATACTATACTATTATTTAGAAAATCGTGGGTTTTGACAAAGAAGAAAACTCAACAAAAGGCCGACAAACCCAATGTGACACATGCGATACTGACCGTAATATAGAAATTCCTGATAGTTTACTCTCTCATTTCGATGATCAGCATTTACTCCCTAGATCATGTGATTTAATACCATTGGATTTCTTGTCATTTGGTTATTTGAAGATAAAGGTCCATGCCAACGAATCCACAACCATCCGTGCATTCCAGGAGGAATTTCAATGCTACATTAATGAAATTCAGCCACAAGTGCGTATGTGTCATCAAAACCGTGGAGGCCATTTGGCCTATGTGCTATTTCACAAATAACCTTTTCATGTCTTGTTAATAACGTGACCCGTATTTTGCATTTCTTGGAAATTCGATGCTCCCACTTAAAAACCAAATTTATGCAAAATGGAACAACGAGTAACCAAATGTATACACAGAGAAAACAGATTCGTTTTAGCAACCGAATTTGTTGCCAATCGAATGATTCTACCTTAGTAACCGAATTTTACAGTTGTGGCTACAAAATTTTGGAAGGGGGTAACAAAAGTTTGGTTGCTTCATCCGAAATTCTTCTTTAACAACTGACTTTCTGTTGATAGAACCGAATCATTCGATTGGCTACAAATTCGGTTGCTATCACGAATCTGTTTTCTCTGTGTGTTATTGAAAAAAATTCTAATTATTTTATATTTTTTAATCATTATACCCATCATAGCGGAGAGGTTATAGTGGGGTAGTACTGATGTTTGTAACGTGCAAAAATATTGTCTCAACACCCTTAAAGAATACCAATCTGTTGTTATCAAACTACAAGTCGCAATTTCAAAGATAATTGGGTTCAAGCTTTTATATTGGCCCAAGGAAGAAGCCTATAGAATTTTGTTAGAATCGGTCCATTATTTCTTCTAGCCCCACATGATTGCCTTATCTGAAAATAGTTAAGCTCTCATAAATATCTTAGGCCGGGTAACTTATCATAATTTTAAACAAATCAATGTTTAAATATATTTTTTTGTATGGAAAAATTAATTTAAACATTGATTAAGCCTTAACTATGTTTAAAATTTTGATAAGTTACAAGGCCTTAGTTATACAGATATCCAAAACAAATTCAGCACAAATATGCAATACCAAATTTTTCAAATTTCGTATATTCGAAGAATTGTAAAGGTTACTAAGGAAAATGAAAATTGGATACGTGTAACTTTTTATGGGGAGGACATAACTGTTAACAAGTTATTTTTATAGTATTCAAAATTTTATCGGGAATATAGGTGATATTTTAAAAATACAATTTCGAACCACCGTAGGGCCGACATAACTAAAAAACTAAAAAAATATCGAACAAAATTAACAAAATTGACCTAAAAGTGATAATCTACATATCTATATATATTTTTGTAGACCTTCTATAGGGCTATTTATATTTTAAATATCAACTCATTCGGATTATAAATAGATTTTTGGCAATTTTTTTAAAAAATGTGGGACCCAAGGTGTCGTGTAATTTTGCTAATTAAACGTAAAGAGCTTTATTTACAACTTTGGTATCTTTGGTGACCCCCACTGAAATTTTCCGGCAAAAATTTTCGTAGAATATTTTAATCCATAGAAGTTCTTTTTGAAAGAACTTTTTTTAATTTTCGCGAAAAAAGGGTCAAATTGACCCCTAAGGAGAGGAGCTAGAGGGTTAAGATCTTCCATAAAAATGATCCAGATAAAATTCCACAATATAACTCTGACAATAAGAATTCTCTTAGACATTAACTTACAACATTTTTTTCAGTTAGTATACTGCTCCCTTCGATAAAAAAATGAAAACTTTGACCCACTGTCAAAAAAAATTCAGACCAGGTACTCAACATGCCCTTTCAGAATTATAGGGTCGCTATTCTGTTCCAATCAAAAAGTCTCAATTTGTTGGACAGTGTAGCCGGAACCAAATCTATCCGATTTTTTTAAATATCTTTTTTAATGAAAGTCTATAGTTATATAGAAACTTTTGATCAAAATGAGATTTGTTATTAAGAATCCTACAATTTCCAAAAAAAAAAAAATTTAAAAAATCCCACAAATATAATTTTGTAGATTGTAGAAATTATTCACTGAGCGATCTAATTGATATCGGCCTCACTATGAATCATTTTGTACTCAACCCATTTAAAATCGGAGTATTTTTATTTGCTAATCATATTGGAATGTTTGAGTGTGTACTCAAACTCTCTTTTAAACGTGTGTATAGCTGAGTCTGTACGATTTGTTCTAAATGTGTTCGTTTTTTCATTATTATTTATTTGCTATTTGCCAAATTAAAAGTGTTGGTGTATTTGTTCAGCTTCTCCTTTGTGTTTGCCACATTTGGGGGAATGTCGGTGTGTGTGACTACGTATTTAACACATAGGGTCCCTTTAGCCATTAGTACTTTAGAATGACAAATATTTCTTTGCCATTTATTAGTTGTTGACCACCAACAATTCCAACACCATGGCTACCACCACTGCCACCCATTTATCAAACGCATTTTACTTTATGTTTGTATATTTTGCTGGTTGGTTTCTTTATTTGCCTTAGTGTTTGTGGCAGGACTTTTGTGTAAGTGCGTTTGTATGTGGGATTTTGTGTGTGTGTTTATTTTTAGACTTTTCTTACTTAATTTCATTAAATGATTAATGCTTTTGAAATCTCTGTATGTGGCCTCTCTTGGCTGTTGGAAATGCATTTAGTTATTTTACTCTTACCAAGTAGTTATGCTTGCTAATAATCCGGGGGCATTAAAAAGGTCTCACACATAAATTTTCAACTTGCCTAATAAGTTTTCAACCAAATGTCTTAATTAGGGTGATTATAAGATCAGCGTGGGGGCTTTTATATTGGAAATGAAAATGTTTGAGTTTAATTTGCTTTAAATAGCTTAAACAGAAAGATAATGGGATGTACCAGAGACATTGAAACATCGAGATATGATTTTGAGTTTGAAATTATATTATTATTGTTAAAATGATGATGTTACAAATGTACAATAAATATTATTTGTTGACATAATTTTGGTTTTCAACCAAATTTAAGGAGCACAGCATGAGCTTTCACAAAATTTAACTTGTGATCAACATTTTTGTAATCAGAAATGTCAATTAACGACGTCTGTATATCCGTGAAATAGTTTTTATATCCCCCTAGATATCCTACTTTTGAGAATTTTCAAATTAAATTTCCATCGACATATACCACGACTTTGAAATTTAGATCGATAATGAGTCAATTTCGGAAAACATATTGTTTAACCCGAATTTTCCTTTCATCAACAAAGTTTTATTCGTCATAGTTAAGATATACGGATGCTATTTTTATACCCTTCATCATGAGTGGCAACGGTATAATAAGTTTGTCATTCTGTTTGTAATTTCTATATTTTCAATTTGCAACCCCACAAAATATATAAATTCTGGATCGTTATGGATATCGGAGTCGATATAGCGATGTCCGTCTTTCCGTCTGTATGTTGAAATCCATTTTCCGTAGCCGTCAAATAACTTACTTACATGATTCATACATCAATATATTCGCTACAGACCCGGATCGGTTGCTACTTAAAATCGATCAAATAAATGGCTGAGATATAAGCAAAAACCAGAACTACCTCGATTTTTGACTTATTTTTGATCCATATCTGGATTACTAAGTCATTTATATAGACAATATGGATATCTAATGATAAATACTTCAAAGTATTTTGCAGCCATAGTAAGTCGGACCTACAATGGATCAAAATCGGGAAAAATTATTTTTTAACCCGAATTTTTATTAAAAAAAAATTTCACTATAAAATTTAAAAAAATTCATTAACAAAATTTTTAAAAAAAAAATTGAATGAAAATTTGAAAAAAAAAAATTGAAATGAAAATTTAAAAAAAAAAATTATAATTTGGTGAAGAGTATATAAGATTCGGCACATATCGATGGCTAAATATAAAAAAGTCGTAACTAATTTTTGATTTTCAAAAATATCAATGAAAAAAGAATTATATTAAATAACTTCATTAAAAATTGCATTAAAACTTTTTTTGTGTCTAAAATTTGATGGATTTTATTAAGTTTTTTCCTTCTCCTGTAAAGTAACAAAAAATCGAGTTACGCCTTTTTTATATTAAGCCATTGATACATAACTCTCTTACTAGATGTTAATACAAACGATTACCATTCCTTAAAAATTGGAAATCAATTTGTATATAGAATGGTATTCGTAGTTTCCAATATCGGAAATCATAGGGTCTTCTCTATAAGTATATTCCTCAAAAATTTTCAGAGGAGCTTTAAAATGTTTTACATAGTTATTTGCACTTACTTCCATTTATTTGAACAGAATAATCTGCGTTGAATTCTAACGAAATGGTTTTTACATTTTCAATTATTGTTAAGCTTTCATTACATTGAACTGCCCTTTTGAATTTTCTTTTGAGAATTAACTTTGCAAAATAAGCTACTTATTCGCATGAACCAAAAGGACTTATTTCTTACTACTTTTGTGAACGAAACATCTGCTGTACATTTAACCACAACAATATGGCACACCAGCAGAAAATTCTTTTAAGTCATACAAATATTTGGAGTTACTTACGTTAATACTACAGACAAATTTTAAAATTCAAACACTAATTATTCTAGTGTTCATTATTAATTACAAAAGATAATATAAAAAAAAAACATATCAACCAACTACTTTCTAATAAATACCTACAAACATGCTCTAGCTAGTACAAATAGCTTAAAGTTCCATGGCCCAACAAAGCTTTATTCTATTCTATATAGAAAGCAAAATAAGTGTGCGAGTTTTTTCAATATTGCCACAAGCACCATTATGCCTTTTAACAATGTTTTAATGGGTCTCTAAAATAAATATGGGTGAGAAGATTCTTGAAAATTATGTTTAGAGAAGAAAAAAAAACATGTCGTACTTCTCCATATTATAGCAACCATAAGTATAATATGCTGCTATGTTTATATAAAGGATTATACAAAAATATATTATAAGGATTTGAATACACATTAGGATGGTCCTTATTTTGCTCCCAATGTTAAAATTTGTTCTACATCAGCTGAAAATTTTAAACAAATTATGCAAACTGCTGTGGCTTAACCAACATTTGATCATTAAGCATTGCCTGAGTTCGAATCCCAGATGTTGCTAAAGCAAAACTTCCCATATATGACGCTTAGTTGGTACAAAATTCGACATTTTTGAAGCAAAAACAAACTTTGTTGTTTACAATAACTATGTGAGAATAAATGACAGATATGTAGTAGAGCAGTGGTGGCCAACGAGAGAGTGCTTAAAATGCATATGTAGTAGTGAAAAAATAAAACAGTACACAAATGGAATGCGTGTGCTTTGCACTGAACAAATTGTATGAAATTGTTTTTGTTTTGAGTTTACTTTTTGTTTTTACTGAGAGCATTCGTATTGCGTATGTATTAGTGAGAATAACATAACTACCCCGGGATATTGTTGGCCACCAACGTAGTAGAGTGACAATCAGACAATTTGTTGGTAAAATTTTGAAGAGTGCCGGGTGGAATATTGTGACACTAGGCCTAAAAGTTAAGTGATGAACATTTGAGCCAAATCGGACAACGATTTCTGGACGCGCATCGAGGTCAAAGTTCAGATATATGCAAAATTTTATTATATGAAATAAATAGGTGAAACTCTTAACTTTCTGCATTGTTTTCTAGAAGTATATAGATTTATTTATATTAATGAATATTACATTAAACAATTTTTTTAACTGCTGTTTCGAATGAATCTCTATTTTCAAATTTTTAAAAATTTTATTAAACAAATTTCAGAATTTTTTGATCATCACAATTTTAATGAAACTTGAGGAAAATATACATTGGGGTCTAACATTTACAACAACAGTTCAAAAATGGATTTTAAGCTTTAAGAGCACTTGGGGTCAAAATATCTGTGTTTTTCCTGATTTTTAAAGTTGAGGGTCATTTGGACCCCAAGTGCTAACCCAAAAATTCCATTTTTGTGCTGTTATTTTAAATTCTGGACTTTATATTATATTTTCCTCAAGTTTCATTAAAATTGGCCCTAAATATATAACATTTCGCTATCTTTTCATTAGAAATTCCAAATATTGAAAAATTTGACCTTTGACCTTCACAATTTAAAGGTTAACGCTTTCCGATTTTAGTAAAACTTTCAGACCATATTTAAAATTATCAGGACTATAATATTATGAATAGATTTTACTTAAAATTTATAACAGTAAGGAAATCGAGCTCATCGCCAAAATTTGGACAAAAAATTTAGTTTTTCTTGAAAATCGCAAAATTTAAATCGCAGGCATGGAAAAACTGTAAGAGGTATTGACATAATTTTTTCATATTTTTATTTCCTATTATGATCTCAATAAATCACAATGTGATGATCAAAAAATTCTGAAATTTGTTTAACAAAATTCTTAAAAATTTGAAAATGGAATTTCGAAACAGCAGTTAAAAAAATAATTTTTTTTGGTCATACCTGCAAATAGGTTAACGGTATCCTACGAAGACAAAAACTCATACACAACTAAATACGGATATATTTTAAATAAGCTTTTATTTTAATTTTTCTCGAAATATGTTAATTTTTTTCCTAAATTTTTTGTTCAAGTGGCCTGAAACACGTTAATGATCTGGCGAATTTGTAATAACTTTAACATTTTTTAATCAAATTTTGTCATTTATATCTCATTACAACGATAATTACGTACATATTTCGATTATTTTGCATTCAATTGCAAAAGTATTTATTTAGTAGCAAAATTTTTTTAAAACTGAAAATTTTGCATTTTTTCCGAATTTTGGTGATAATACAGTTTTTGGGTCATTATGACATATAAGTTATTACGGAGAACATTTTTAGACCTTGGGAGCATTGAAAATGCAAAATAAGGGGCAACCTAATGCACATGTATGAACGTAAATATGTGGCAAAAGAATGAAAGAAAGAGAGAGAGGGAGTAAGTGAACGAGCGTACTGGGTCTGATAATAATGATAATAATAAGAGACAAATTTTTATAGTTTATGATTATGGCACCCTTTTCAACATTTGCCAACATTTTATTGGTTTTGTACAACATTTCGTTACTAGACACTACACTAAGATACACCCACATACACTCTAATGAACACAATATTTTACTCTTTTAACAACAAGTGCTAAATGTACAAGAGCATGTATGACCAGGATTATAAATATCTGTATGTATGAGTAATTTTAAAGTAATAAAAGTCCTAACCCCAGCAGTTAAGCAAATAGTCAATGCATCCCTTAAAGATAGTAATTGTCACAAATGTCTTATCACTTGGCTGACTCCAATTTATATATTTTGGTCATTTGACACGTGTGTGCACTTTGTAGTGCAGAGAGAAGACAATTGGTTACTTTATACATCCCAAGTAATCTAGCGTGAAGACAATTGACACTAAAGTGTCTCTAAGTAATCTGGAGTGTAGTCACTTTAAACGTTTTGTGAGTAATTCGTACAAACTGGTTTTATACAAATTGTGTTGATATAATTCTCATACAGTTTATTTTTATTTATGCTTAAGTATACTGATATCCCATGTAACATAGTATGAAGTCAATAGTCACTTTAGTGTCTCTTAGTAACCTATGGTGAAGTCACTTCCAACTTTTTTTTGTAGTGCGCTTTATTTTACCCACCAGAAGCGTTGACTACTTTCGATCAGCTATCAGATAGTCACATTGTAATCAAAAGGGTCAATTGACCCCCTGCTTAGGACATGTACGTGTTAAAATAACTAGTCAAGTAGCTGATCAAGTAACCAGTTAAAAAGCTAGTAAGGTAACTGACGCTATGTAACCAATATGTGAATCCAATGCGTGACTACTTTGGACCAGCTATAAGACAGTCTCATTTTAATCAAAAAGAGACAATTGACCCCCTGCCTAGGACATGCCCATGTTAAAATAACTAGTCATGTGGCTATTGAAGTGACTAGCCCCCACCCTAAATGATGGGTAAAATCACTAGTTCGGTATTGTCTCCTCGAACTGCTGGGACCAAACACCCAAACACACACACTCCCATGAACCAGCTTTACCACCTTTTAATTCATTTTTATATTTGGGAATGTGTATAGACCGGGTGTCCGGGTTTGTGTTTTGGTGTTTTTTTTTTTGGCACTGTTTGATAATAAAATGATTTAAGACTTTATCTCTATGACTGTGGTAGCCATGGTTGGGTATGACTTAAATTTTTCCCACACAATATACAATACAATTTTTCGTCTACTAGTCCATGTGCAAATTGTCTCGAACGAACTGGAAAATAAACTCAATGTACTGTGTATTTACGAGGATGAGGAGGAGTACACAGTAATTGTACAAGCTTTATAAAGAATTTTTACTTCTTGTTCAACATCAGCAGCAGAGCAGACTTTTAATACTGTTAATGTCTGTATTTGTAGTACGTGTTACGTTTGTGTGTGTGTTTTTAGGAAAAGCAGCAGTGGCTGTTTATTTAAAATTCTCACTTTATTTAACCAACAAATAGGAATACAAGCTTTGAATGTACTTACTAGAGTGAAAGCTCATGGAATGAAATCAAAAATTTCAACCAAAAAAAAAGAAAGATTTCAAATGTGTCAAAAGTGGTAGAATTTTGCTAATAAACCAGGTTGGTTACCGATTTGGATTATTTCTTTAACGGTATATTAGTGGCATCAGATATATTTCACGAAAGGTAACGGAATTTGAAAGATATCATCAATTTCGGTCTGACTAAAATTATAAATATTTATTTATGAAAACAAATTTTGGAGAAAAATTAAATTTAGGGAAAAAATGTTTTTGATGGAAAATTTTTTGATGAATGAAAATTAATTGTGAAAAAAAAATTTTATTATTTTAAAAAAAAATTATGCAACAAAATTTAAATACACAAAATTTTTGGTTGAAAACTTTTTTTTCCAAAAATTTATTGTATTTGGTAAAAAAAATTTTGTGCAATTTTTTCCACAAATTGACCCATTGTGAATCCAAAGATCGCTAGATAGACATACTGTAGGTCCCGATTTCTAAGTAAAGTAGTTTCATTTGATATCCATATTGTCGATGTACATGACTCAGTAATGACTTAATATAAAGCCTAGTACTCTGTTCATATTTGCGAAAAATCATGGTTTTTTCATGCGAAAAATTTTATATGCAGTTTGACAGCTCGCTGGCAGCACTGTGTAATTTTTTAATGGCAAAATTTTTGCAAAAACTGAAAAAAATTAATTTTTCCCCTTGTAAATGCATCTCAAAAATTCAGAGAGCTTGGCACGTCTTAACCCCAACCGATTTATTTAAAAATTTTTCAGGATGATTTTTTTACTAACGTTCACCAAACCGGGCGGTGAGAATGGCCAAAATCCAACTTTCGTTTATTATGGGCCACCCTACTGTGACATATTCCGATTATTCAAAATGGAGTGCTTTACGAAAGAACAGCCTCTTATAACTGAGAAAACTTGTTACAGATATTTGGAAAGTTATGCTGAGACCGCTCACAGACTTCGAAGAATTTTCAGTCGAGAAAGTTCACCTAATGTGTCAAGTGGTCAACAAATTTGAAGAAACTGTGTCGGTTATTGACAGTAAGACTACTGTGCGTCAACATACCGGTCTGTCTCTTGAAAACATTTCTGCTTTAAATGAGAGTGTCGCCGAAAACCTGAAAACATCAATTCGGCATCATTCTTAACAACTTCAAATTTCACGAAGCCTAAGCAGCTTCGTGAAAAGACCTCCACTTACTCAGGAGCTCAAACCAGCAGTAATGGAGCATCGTGAAATCAATGCCAATTTTTCGAAAAAAGTCATCATCTCGATGAAGCGCATTTCCGACATTTATTTTAGGATTTAATAGGGGTGAAATTTCGGGTTTATGCAAATAATCCAGAAACAATTCAGGAGCTCAAATGCGAGATCCAATGCGTCATCGGTGAGATGCAGCCACATCTCTGTGAAAAATTCATGGAAAATTTGGTCTGTAATCAAAGCCATGTGGGCCATTTGATGCATATTTTCTTCCATTCTTAATCGGAACATGTCTTCTTTACAATCCAATAAAAAAAAAATCACAACTATCTCAAAAAATACGTGCTTTTATTTTAAAATGAAAAAGAGCATTCTTCTTGATTTTAACACACAGATGAACTTTGCTATATCGACTCCGCTATCTATAACGATCCGATATGTATACATACTTTAACACTCATAGTAAAGGGTATAATAAAATCATATAGGCGAAAATCGGTGAAAAAACTTTAAGTTTTTCACCAAAAAACCAGAGTTTCTACCTAAAGAACAAACCAGTTATCAATTACAAAAACCGGGTTCCCAAGAAAATGTTTAGAACTTGTTGGAAATAACTGCGGCAATATGTGGGAAACGAATATTTTCAAAAACCTTGTCCATAGAATTCTCAATATATTAATTATATTTTCGGTAAATATAAGTCTTCTAATTGCATAAATGAATGAGATAAACTTTCACAAATGATTCTTGAAACTTAGTCCAAGTGTGACAATTGGAAAAGAAATCACTGATGAAAGAAATAGTTCTAAAATCTTGAACTGTTCCTGAGAATGTGTGATTGCTTCACAAAACTAAACTACTTTTATATATTTATATCAATTTTGAAGAAATGTTTAATATCAAAAGATATTCAATTTATTTTTTTCAATCGGATCAGCACTTTAGAAGATACAATTTATGTCAAATTTCGAGTATTGCAACCAAGCTTTAATCTTAAGAAAGCTTTAACGGAATAAAATTTAATTTTAAGTTGTTTTTTTTTCGTCAAATTCTTTATTAAGTTTTAAAAGCTTCAACATTAATAACAACCAACTTTTAAGCTTAATTGCTTAAAGCTTTCCAAAGCATCAAGTACAAGTTGTCTACCAAACCATAGAAAATTTATTTTGTTAGTTTTCCATTATCATGAGCTTTTACTGTAGTTAAGTGGCTGTAAGAATGTTGGTACATATGAAACCATGACCACAATTATGTGGTTTAAATAGAATTGTTACCAACTAATACTACCAACTGAAAAAAAACAACTAAGTACAACAACAACAACTGGCACTACTAAGGCCACACTGACTAGGGCGACTCACAAAATAGAAATAATAAAAACTAAACGACAATAAGATGGTAAGAGGTATAAACATACTTGAAGTTTAAGAGGCAGTTTAACAAACACTTGCAACAAAACTACTTTATAAAAGTAATAATACGAACGAACAACAATAGGAATAATCATAATACAAGTATGTATTTAGTTAGTTAGTTAGTATGTAGTAAAAACATTGTTAACTTAAAATTAGCTATTTCCTCCTGACTTAAGCCAGAAGATGTTGTACATTTTCTATGAAAAGAAATAAATTGTTTTTTTAAGGAAATCATATTTTTTACAAGTGCAAAACCCAATCAAATCTATTTAAACCTATAAGACACGCTTAACTATACAAACTTATTTTTACTTTTGCTTACCAATCCACCAAACTTCTTCACCAATATGCCATCATCATCCCTTTAATAACACAACCTCGTTAAAATCTGGTATCATATTTACATTTTTGCTGATGTACCTTCATTTTTTCACGTACGAGTAGTAGATTATCGCTTATTAAACATGGCACAAATGCCTTCTGTGGCAAATATGACAACTGCCGCGTACTTAAGTAGTGGCATTGGCATTAATTATTATGCAACATCGGCTTGCATGTTGCCACCAGTCCAAACAACTTCACAACAGCAGCAATCGACAGCAGCTGGCTCATCATCGTCCAATTCGGCTGCTATGGCTACTACCATTTGCCAACAGTTGCCACAACAGCAGCAGCAGCAACAATATCCCTATATGACATTGCAACAACAGCAGCAACTACTAACGCAACAGCAATACCATCAGCAGCAACAGCAAATACTGCCAGCTGATTCGGGTCTTCGTCGTCGTTTATTTGCTGGCTTTCGTCCCATGTCTGGTTTTGGTCGCATACGTTCTCGTTCATCCCAGCATCGTTCAATATCATTGCCTGAAAGTAATTACATTGTAACATCTTTTCTTCTTCCTCTCCCCCCTCAAACAATTCTTTCTCTCAAATTGTTGTCGTGTCACTCTTTCTGTGTCTCTTATTTTATTTAATTTACAACCTTAATACTTGAAACGCTGTCGTCATGTCGTACTTCTAAGTATTTTCTCTTTTTTTTTGTTGTTTAAGTTCGAACCAAATTCCTGTTATTTTGTTTTAAGTGTAATTTTTTTTTTATTAAAATAAAATTTGTAAAAATTAATACCCACGGCCACACAAAAATCACCTCTACCACTTCAAAAACAGCAATGAATCTTCGTTGTCAAACTCGCACTCGAAATATACTCGTATTTAGATAGTTACAAAATATTTTGTATTTTTTTTTTCAATAAAAATCTTTGTGAAATTGTGTGAATGATTGTCAGCTCGCCTTCTTCTTCATATATATATTATTTTTCTCTTTGGAACACCTCCAGAAATGTTTGTTCTTCTTTTACTTTTTTTTTAAACTCAAGTTTCATGAGCTCAGTCAAAATCATCTTCTCCATGGTTGTTTCAATAAATGTTTTAAGAAAGATTTTCTATATTTTTTTTTAGATATTTGTTCTAGTTTTTGATGTATGGTTGTTGTTTTTACTTTTTTCTTTTTCCACAGTATATTATTTGATTTAGTTTTTTATATATTAGTTTTTCTTTTGTTCGATTTACTGTTTGATTTAAGTTTAATAATGAAAAATGTTAGTTGCAAGTGTGTTTACTGAAGAGGAAAAAGTTATTCCATGATTTAAGTTTCTTTAAACAAACAAACAAACAAAGCTGTTCAAGCAAGCTTTCATTAAATCTAAGCTTTAAGCTCAATACTTTGAAATTATTTAATAGTTAATTGAATAATGCTTCCAATAGTTAATTGAATAAAGCTTCCAAAACTATATTGAATTATGGAATAGCTTTTATATTATTTTTTAATAAATTTAAATTTTTATAGTTTTAAAAGCATGAAGTAATTCCTTTTAAATTAATTTATATTTTAAGCAGCAATTATTTGAACTACTTTATTATGTCTTTCTAAAAATTAAAAATTATTAAATACAACATTCCTAATTTATTTGTAACAATTATTTCCCTAAAACTCATTTACACATTATCTAAATATATGATGACAAATCACTTTCTTATTGCGAAAACTAAAAATCTATTTGAAATCTCTTAATCCCCAAACAATTTTAGTTTATGGTGAAATACACATGATACCAAAACCACTCACTCACTTACTCACTCACTCACTGAATTCATTTATTCCATACCCCATATGCAGCTCATGTCGCAAACAGATACAGAAACAGCTAAAAGGAAAAAGGAAACATGAAATAATGAAAATCAAAACTGAAAATCATTTAAACCAAAATATGAAATAAAACATATATATTTCATATTTTAATGGTGTTGATACCCCAACATCCTTCACCACTCGTCGTCATTAGCCAGTCAGCCAATCAGCCCAGACCACCAGACATACATCATTCATCCATTAGTTGTTGTTTCTTATATACAATTTTATCTTTGTGGTCGCTGCGTAAATCGGACTTTATCGTGCAACTCTCCTCCTACGCTCTCCACTATATATATCCACATTATGTCACATTTTAAAACTGCCAATTAGTTCTTGACCCAGTTTTATGTTCTGTTTTTTTTTCTTGCTGTATTTTTTTTTTTTTTTGAGAAATTAATGATGAATTGTTGTTCATTTTGGTTTTTTTTTTAAATAAAAAAATGTTTAAAAGATTTTTCGTAAGTTTTTTGTGTGTTTTTTCTTTTTCTAATTGCATTAAAATTAAATTAAATAAAATGCATTACAATGTTTAATTAGTAAAAGGGGCAGAATAAGCTTTAATTTTATTCTCATGACCAAAATCACATTTCATTATTAAGGTTAAGAAATAGGCCTTAAATGAAAAAAATATGGAAGATTGAAGAATGGAAGTTTGCAAGTAGCTAATTCTAATTTTTTTTTATTAGTAATCGAATAAATTATACGATTAAAATTTTAAAATCAAATAAAATATTAAAAAATTGAGAAAATTTTTATATTTTTTTAATAACTAACCGATTAAATTAATCGAATAATTTTTCAAACCCCAATAAATCTGAATTTTTCTAGAAATCAAAGAAATTATAGGATTAAAATTTAAAAAAAATAATCGATTACATATAAACGAACCGATTAAATTAATCGAATAATAATTCAACCTCGAATAAAATGTGAATTTTTTAGAAATCTTCTAAATTGATTGAATAAAATATTTCAAAAATTCTTGACAGCTTTTCCATTTAGATTTTTTAAATATTTAGAAATTTTATTTAAAAAAACCAGACAAATTTAATCGAATTATATTAGAAACTATTAAAATATTAAATTCTGAAAAATGTAATAGATTTTACTTCTTTTTTAAAGAATTTTTTTATAAACGAATAAAATGTGAATTTTCTTTAAATAACTTGTTAATTATAATTTATTAAAAATTTGGAGAAAAAAATATAAACGAACCGATTAAATTAATCGAATAATAATTCAACCTCGAATAAAATGTGAATTTTTTAGAAATCCTCTAAATTAATCGAATAAAATATTTAAAGAATTCAATTTGCCAAGCTTATTTGAAATATTTAAAAATTTTATTCCAAAAATTGAAAAAATAATCGATAAATTATTTTATACGATAAAATTATAATGGAAACAAATAAAATGTAAAATTTTTGAAAAATGTAATTTTAAAGAAGCCTAATAAATTAATCGAATAATTTTTCAAACCCGAATAAAATATTAGCGGAAATCCCCCTTCGTTGCAAACTACCCCTGTAAACCTTGCATATTATCTAGGATAAGTGCTACATTTCTTGTTGTGGTATTGCAAATATAGCACTTATACAAGGTTTGCTGAGAAAATTTGAATGTGAATTTTGTCGAAATAACTTGCTAATTGTAATTTTTAAGGATTTGGTGAAAAAATCCTTTCAATTAAATGGAATTAAATTATCAATCAATTTTTTTTTTTTTTTAATAAAAATCTGAAATCTCTTAATTGGTTATTAAACAAGCCGAATAAATAACCGATTAAAATTAATCGAATATTTTTTCAAACCCGAATAAAATATTAAAATCTAAATTTTCTCCAAATAACATGTTTATAATTTTGAAGAATTTGTTGGAAAAATCATTTAAATCAGTTAATATTTTAGACTTTTTTTAATCGAACAAATTATCCGATTAAATTTTTAAAAAAATAATCGATTACATATAAACGAGCCGGATAAGTAACCGATTAAAATAATCTAATAATGTTTCAAACCGGAATAAGATGTGAATTTTCTAAAAATAACTTTTAAATATTTGGTGAAAAACATCATCTAATTTTATGAAATAAAATATAATTTTATTTAGATTTTTTAAATATTGAAAAATTTTATTTAAAAAAATTTAATCGATTGAAAATTTGATAGATTTTGTTAATTTTTAAGATTTTTATAAAAGAGCCGAATAAAAAATTAAACGAATAAATTATTAAAATGTTTATTTTCACGAAATAACTTACTAATTGTTATTTGTAAGAACTTGCTGAAAAAATCCTTTTAATTAAACAAATAAAATTATCGATTCATTTTTGATATTCGAATAAAATATTTAAAAAATGTTTTTTAACATTCTTTTCTATAAAATTTCTGAAAATTTTTTCAAACTTGTTCGAATTAAAATCTGTAATCGATTAATTGGTTATTTTATAAATATATAAATGGCTAAAAATATAAGTTTGCTGGAAAAAAAAAATAATCGCTTTAATTTTCAAAGAGTTTTTGGCGTAAACACCGAATAAAATATTAAAATCTTAATTTTCTCGAAATAACACGTTAATTATAATTTTGAAGAATATAATGGAAAAATCAATTAATATTTGAGATTCGAATAATAATTTTCCATACATTTTAATCGATTAATTTTTAAGATTCAACGAATAAAATTAATATTAAAAATATACATGTTTCTATAAAAAAATTTCATATAAGCGAATAGAATAAATTAATCGATTAAAATAAAAAAATTAAATCGAATTATTTTCCATTCCTGAATGAAAAATAAAATTCTCTCTATATATAATCAGAATTATATTTGTAAGAATTTTTAAAAAAAAAATTAATCGATTAATATGAAAGAATCGATTTAAATATTTTAAAGGATATTTTAAGATGTTTCTATTCGAATAAGAAATAAATTTTAATCGAATAAGAAATGAATAACATTTGGAAAATAAGAATAATTTCCATATTTTAGAGCTGGAATATAAATTTAGTTTTTCTTTAAAAAGTCGTGAAAAACATCATAAAAGTATTCAGTAAACTTCCAGCATTCTAAACTCCCATAATTATGACACTTTTTAATTCACCCAATCAATAAATTTTTAGTTGTTATTTTTGCCCCACGTTCCTGATTTTACCACCTCCAAAGCACCTTTTTTCAATCACATCAATATTAATTAAAGCGAAAAACACGTATTCCTAAGGGCGTTAAAACGTCAAAGACAAAACAATGAGAATGTTAAAAAAAACAGCAACTCCTGTTGTTAAATCCTTGTCAAATGCATTTTTTTCTATGGAGATTTACTAGATTTTTAACTCCCTCTTGCTGCTTTGGTAAACGTAATGAATCCTTTAGTTTCGATAAATGAAAGAAGAAAAAAATTCTAAAGCAGCAAAAATAGCAGGAAGGAAGAACAAAAAACGCATTGAAAACAATAACAAGAAAATATAAAGAAAATTCAGTAAAATTGATTAATTACTCAAGGAATTGCAAAAAAAAAAGAAAAACTGGGAGATTTCTATTATTATTTTACAATTTTTTCTTATTTATTTCGTTTTAATTACTGAGATGGGTATGATGAACGTGATAGGAAAGGAAAGCGGAGGTAGTGGTTAATTATGAGGATGTTAAATTATGGTTGGGAATTTATAAAAAGTTGGCAGGTATTTGAGGTTTACTACAAAATTATTGGGAAAAGAAGTAATTGTATATTTTTAAAGCAGTGCTCGCTACTCATAGCCATAAGGGACCAAACACAAACTGTTGTACATTTCTGCACAGTAGGTATTTGAAAATGAGTGCAGAGTACATTAATTCATATTTATGCTTTATGTTCTCCTTGTGCAGCACACTGTTTTAAATACTTGTTTTGTTTTTTCGAGCAACCTTGATATCGATGTAAAGAACTTGGGTGGCAAATAAGTTTTGTGGCATGAATCATTCAAAGTTTAAAACTTATTGTAGGGTTTCAATGAAAACTTTTCATATTTTTTTTCGATTCGTTACAACTTTACATGAATAGTAAACTTTTTATTTCAACAATATTTTTTTTATTTCAACATTCTGTTGCTCTGTATTTGTTTCTTACATTTCCATGCATACTAGCAAAACCTCAAATTATACATAATTATATTTGAGTAATAAAGAAAAAAAAAACAAAAACGTAAAAACTGCAAGATTTGTCACATCAGCATTTTTTCATGTTTTTTGCTGTGTGTTTCTTTTATTTTTTTTTAGAAACAAATATAATTTTATATTTATATTTTTAGCATTTCATTCAAACACATAAATTTAAGTTTGAGAACATTATTCTAGTTATTATATTCAACATCATCATCATCAACAGCTTTATAGTTTTTATGCAGTTGGAGGAAAGAAACATTCCTCTTTTCATATCAGCTACATAGATACATACATGCATATCTATCTACATACAACAAATTTAACTTCCTTTGCTGCTGCTGCGTATTTAGTCCTGTACTGTTGTTTTTTTAACTGTTACACGTTTTTGGTTTTTCACTGCTGTTGGCAGCAAGGCTTGACTTCATTCATCATCACGTTGAGGATGATGACGATGAGGTTGCTGTTGATTGCACAAAGTGTGGTTTAATGTTTTTAGTGCATGATGCCTGAATGTTGTTTTTAATTTTTGTTTTATTCTGCCACACTTTTTAAGACCCTCAAAATTCTGTTTTTGTAACTGTATTTAAAGCTGTGTTTTTAGGTCCATATATTAACGTTCCTTTTTTTCTTTTTTATTTAAATTTTGTTAGTTTTCTGTTTTATTGCTGCTCTAAAGTTTGAATGCAGTTTTTTTTTTTTTGTTTTTTTGGTTGCTTTTGTTTTTATGCTGTTTCATATTATTCATGAATTAATGAATGATAATGAAGTATGCCGAGTTTTACTTTCATTTTATTTCTTGTCTACTGTTGTTGTTTGTCTGAATGCGGTTTTATGTCACATTTTTTTTTCGGCCGCATTTATAGTTTAAGCTTTTTCCGTTGCATTTTTGTTGTGTAATTTTTATCAGTTTCTTTTCTTTTCATCTTTTAGCAAGTTTGTTATGTTTTTTTCTTGCGTTCTTTGTTTTATGGATTTTCAAAAGATTTTCCTTTTTTCATTGTGTTAGTTTAAAGCATTAACAAAAAAAATAGTATATAGTTTTAAATTTTAGTGTTAAAAATATTAAAACAAACTCTAACTGTGTTGAAATCTTTTATAAACAACTAATCCAAATATTGCACAATTTTCAATTGGAAGATTCGACATTTGTTTTGATCTTAATTCGGTTTTTGGTTCTCTACGAGCAGAATTATAAACAAACATGTCTTCATATTCATTTGTCTCAAAAAAACAAAGCAATATAGCCACCTGTGGACGTTTGCAATCGACTTAAATCAATGGTCGGCATAAAAAGAACATTGAACCTGTATTTTAATATTATATTATGCATTTCCTTTCTCTGTTCTAATCTGACCAGCTATTGATTGAGATTTGTGTTTCTTTTTTTGATACAGATCACATTTGGCCCTGATAACTATGCGTGCCGATCACTGATTGACATTTTCCCTACACGAATGTCAACGAAACTCTTAAAGACATATAAATGGGAAACCAGAATTTTAGGCAGCAAATGTAACTCATTACAAGATATTTAAAAAGATTATTTTAGCCTTTATACGGATTTAAACAACTCATTACTTTGGCGTCACCATAACAACAAGTTACATATAATGACTGTTATAACTCAATGACAGTAATGACTTATAGAAGTCGTTATAATCGAGACCATTCACTGACTCATCAGTTATGAGTGAGTGAGTGAATGAATGAGTCAGCCCTTGTATTTTTAAATATATGATTTTTAAAGAAAGGCCCAAAAAGTCGATCATACGTATACTTTAGTAACTGTGTGTAGATGTGAAGGCGTGTACACTTCCACTCGGAGACCCATAGTATCCCTTGTGATACCCTTTAGAAATATAAACCGGTGAGAACTTGAAATGAAGAGAAGAAACGTAATTGGAGAGAAGAAAAAATAAGTCAGGTGACATAAAGATAAATAAAGTGAAAAAAATCAGTCCCAAGAAAAACGAAGCAGGACACGATATATGTATAGACTGGTATTAACAAAGTCCTGTTACCTGATAAAGCCTAATAGATTTTCTACATCACCCAGTTCAGGGGTCCCAGCCATTTTTTTCTGAGGCCCTGTATTCTAGGACATTTAAACAGAATATGATCCTTTGTTTCTAGTTGCATAATATCCCATTTACCAATAAAAACTCAAATTGAGCAGAACCCGGTTATCACTCCTACTAAAGACTTGAGGTCTTTCCTATCCAACCCAATTAGTATTCTGGTTGCCTTTACATCCAACTGTGCAAATAGCCATGGACACTCTGCAATCCATCCTACTACACCATTATTGGTTCGTAGAGACCCTGAATATTTTTAAGATCAACCTATAATAGTGGCATATAGGAGGTTTAACTTTTCAGGCCCTTATTAATATAGTCCAGATTGGAACCCTGTCTGCTTAGTTCATCTGCTATATAATTTCCTGAATGCTACAGATAAATGAACATAGATCGGAAACTCTCATGTCAAAGACCTAACTCAGTTAGTAAAAAAAAACTATGCGAAAACAAAAAGTCTCGTATGAGTGATTGATTTGAGAAATTTGTTTTGTTTATGTGGTTTTCTAGTTTCCGCTCTATATGTATTTCTCTACACAACCATTCATATGAAGTCACAAACATATATTTGTTTACTGTAACCATCTATATGGTTGATACAACCATGTGAATCGTAAATTAACCATATTATGGTTACCAGAATCATGTAAATAGTTACTGTGACTATAATATTGTTAAACATTTTGTAACACTATTTAAATGGTTACAGTAACCATGCCCAATTATATTTTTTCTCTGCGTGTATGTTCTCTGGTACCCAACACACTCTAATTGTATATAGTTCCAATAAAGCTTCTAGAACCCTCTTAATGTTCAGCACTATGGCATTTCAAAGCCCTCAGTTGTCACAACAGACCCCTCTGGGATTCTGGAAGACGTTGGATTCGTCTGGGAGTCTCCATGACACACTGATGTCCTCATCTACTACATAAACTGCGGCTCTCGTGCCAGATTACATTTTGGACCCATCAGTGAAAACTGCACCCCCTTCAAACAGCTGTTCAGATCCAACATTATCGACCCCTAACATCGATTACGACTAACAATTCTAGGACATAGAAGAGATTAAGATTTGAATATTTTCTAAAAATTATCTGGAAACTACATACACAATTAACTTAACAAGAGTTAGAATGCTACATTTGGCTGATCCATATCAAAAATATCCTTTACTTCATACTAGAATTACAGACTTTACAATGGTCACAATCATTTGAGTACGATTATCGCAAATCATTCAAATGTTCACCTATTACTTAGTTTGAAGCAGTAAAACCATCCTTCTCGAAGTTACGAAGATTTATCTATCGAGTTTATGTTAACTATTACAAAGATTCGTTATTTTAAAAATTCTGTACAATTCCGAAAAATAGTTAATTGAGAATTATTCTCGAAAAATTTTATTCGAAAATGATTCGCATTTGTGGGTGGGTTCTGTCAACTTAAATAATGTAAAAAATACACCAACTACATGCTGGCTTATACACATTACAACAACAAGCAAAGTAAAACAATCGGTTTTAAAATTTATTTTAGTAAAAAGCATCAAACATTTTAGTTTATAACTTTTTTGCTACTAAATTGATTTTCTTGATTTTCAATACCAAACTTTTTAGGATACTGATAGAGATTATAGATAAATCTCATTCATTTTACTGCTGTATTTTAGATATAATCGTGTTTTACACTGACATATAATCAGACTAACATAGCTAAATCAACTAAAAATACATTAATTATATATGTATGTACTTTGTAACATCTTAGTTGACGAAGATTCCGAAGGTTTTGTGTAGAATCATGCTTAAATTTATTATTCGTTGATGGTTTAAAATTAAATTGTCTTTAAATAGAAATAACTTATTTTAATTTAATTAAAAAATTCTAATTGAAAATTGTGCAAAACTAGCAATAATATTAAATAAACAAAACTAAAAATAACTCCAAAACCTGAATACCTCTACTAATCATGCAATGATATTGTAAATGATGCTTACTGATGAACCTGCATTCTAAGTAATCTACAGCAACGTACTAACTTGCAACAAACGAAAATTAGTTTTTCAAAAAAATAAAGGAAAAAGCCAAGAACTACCAACAAGTTTTTTTTTTTTAACAAATTCCTCCAAAAAATAGAACAACAACAAAACATTATTAAAAGAAATCAATTTTCTGCTTATCCCCCCCCAAAAAAAAAAAAAAAACTTTTAGCTGCTGCCGACAACAAAGCCAAGAGACCTTTCGGAGAACCTTTAATGTTGAATAAGAAAATTTTAATGAATTCTGTACCAGCAGCAGGAAGAAGTAGAGCATCAACAGGACCAAGGATAGCAACGACAGCATTAACGGAAGCGAATACGAAACCTGTGAAAAAAGTTCGACTAAAAACTTGATAAAACCCTCACAGCCCCCACCCCAGAGGAAACCTTCCCATACCTAGTAGAGTGTCTTTTGTAAGATCTGTAATGAAAAAGAAAAACCTTTACCTTGTTACAAAAAAAATTTAAATGTCCTGTGTTAAAAAAATATGAAGTAAAGCCTCAGAATAAATAGTTCTTTTAGAAAATATTTAAAAAGTAAAAAAAAAATAAAATTTAAAACAAAATAAATTATTTTTAATTTTGTATTTTAATTTAATTTGTTTAATTGAATTATCACCTAAATTCATTATTTACTTTCATGCAGAGATTTCCGTTTTATTAAATTATTTATTTCATAAACATTTCATTCACTAAACCCAGCAACATTTTATGGTAAATGAAGAGAAGAAAAGAAGAATTTCAATTTGAATTTATTTAAAAACAAATATCGGAGAATGTAATTATAAAGATGCAATGAAATATGATAAACGACCTTGCGATAAAATGTACTTGGACATATCACTTGTGCAAATATTGAAATGCATCAATAAATTTCAAACAAAATATCAAAAACAAAATAAGTTTCTTTGGATTTGTCACAGAATGAATAAAATCTGCCAGATCCCTTTCTTATAAAGTGTAAGAACTACAAGGTGGCGCAAAAGTAATCCTCCTATCCGAAAATGCTATACATTTGCGATTGGCCCCTAATGTCAGTTCTGTTTTGACATGAACTTTTGTTGTTAATTTCCTTCCCTCTAGTGGAACTATATAATTCTACTACTATTTCCATAATTCAGCCTAAAATTATGCCACATTTTTACACGTCATGATTTATGAATAGTTTATGCAAAGAAATTAAAATTCTTGGAATATTCTTGAGAACACTTTTAAATTGAATTTTTTGATCAATCAATGCTTTTTATGAATATTATATGTAGATATCGATAAACTTTTAATTGTAAAATAATTTTTTTCCATAATTTAGAGTATAAATATGATAAATAAAGCATAATTTCGGATTAATAAAGAGCTACAAGCAGATTAAATAAGAATTTTAAAAGAAATGTGTAAACAGAACAATCTATCATCTCAAGAAATTGAAACAAAAAGGAATATATTGATTATTTTAGGTTGTTTTTATACCCTTCACCTTCGTGAGAAGGGTATACATATATAATAATTTCTACATTTTTCATTTCCGACCCTATAAAGTATATTCTGGATCCTTATAGATAGCGGAGTCGATTAAGCCATGTCCGTCTGCCTGTCTGTTGAAATCAATTTTCTGAAGACCCCAGATATCTTCGGGATCCAAATCTTCAATAATTCTGTCAGACATGCTTTCGAGAAGTTTGCTATTTAAAATCAGCAAAATCGGTCCATAAATAACGGAGATATGAGCAAAATACCGGGACAACCTCGATTTTCTGGATCCTTATAGATAGCGGAGTCGATTAAGCCATGTCCGTCTGCCTGTCTGTTGAAATCAATTTTCTGAAGACCCCAGATATCTTCGGGATCCAAATCTTCAATAATTCTGTCAGACATGCTTTCGAGAAGTTTGCTATTTAAAATCAGCAAAATCGGTCCATAAATAACGGAGATATGAGCAAAATACCGGGACAACCTCGATTTTTGATCTATATCTGGATTACTAAGTCATTAATATAGACAATATGGATATCTAATGATAGATATTTCAAAGACCTTTGCAACGAAGTATATAAGACCATAGTAAGGTGGACATACAATGGGTCAAAATCGGAAAAAAATATTTTTTAAACCGAATTTTTTTTTCACCAAAAGTTTTTTTTTTGTCATAAATTTTTTTCAAAAAAAAAAATATTTAAAAACTAAAAAAAAAATTTTAAAAAATTTGGAAAAACAATTAAAAAAAATTAAATTTTGTTTACCTAAAAATATTTAAACAAATTTATTTTAAAGTATAATTTGGTGAAGGGTATATAAGATTCGGCACAGCCGAATATAGCTCTCTTACTTGTTTTTTCATAACTTTCATTCTACTGAGCAGATTATTTGAATTTTCAATTCCATTCAACTTAAAAGAATTTTACACATTCTGAGTAAAACTAATTTACTTTGATTTCATATCTGGCATGTAGGCGTTGGACGTGACAGGACTATCTTAGAATTTGATAGAACCCAGCACATTTGGAAGGATGTTCAAAAATTTAAGCAGAATTTTAATTAAATCGAAAGCACATTTTTCATTTTTAATTGTTATTTTATTATTGAATTATAAAGTACAAAGAGTATGGTGATGTAAGGAATATATATCCAAATGTATTTCATGGTTTTGCCTCCATACTTTTGTCCAAATTGCCCATGACCATTTTGAATTTCGTTGATGCAGCGTTGACTTTTATCATTCAATTCACTGGTGCTTGTGTTAAATCACACGATCAAGGAGTCCAATAATGACCACTAAGGGCTCCAAGGGTATGTGACAGAAAAAAACTCTGTTATCACTCGCGACCAGCATATAAGGCTTCTTCCACTTCCTGTATTTAAATTTAAATATTTTTTATTTGTTTGAAAGGCCTATCGATGCCATTATGTATGGAATATAACATCGTGCAAATGTCAGCTGACACCTCTGTGAGTGGCGCGCATATTAAATGACAGTTTTCCTATGACTGCGCATAAATCAGGCTGAATTTATTGGCTTTCAGAGCCATTGTGGCATATTCGCATAGACCTGCAACTTAATCAAACACCACAAGAAAAAGTCTAACGTTGTAAAATCGCACGATCTCGGTAGCCAGTAATCACATCACTTCCACGTGAAAGGACCAGGTCCTAAAATCTCTCGTGCAGAATGTCCAATGTGGCTTGAGCAGTGTGGCACGTAGCGCCGTCTTGTTGAAACCGCATGTCGTTGGTGTCCATATCATACAATTCATGGCAATAGAAGTTGAAAATCATAGACCTATTATGCTCGCCGTCAACTTCGTTCTCAAAGAAATATCAACCGATGATTACGCCAGCCCAAAATCCACACCAAACACTGACTTTTTCGGTATGCATTGGACGCTTTTGGATATCATGTGGATTGGCCCAGAAATGGGCCTCAACGCTTCACATGATTTATTGATGAAAGTCTGGCTCAGTTTCCAACTGCTCCTGGACCTATATTGCGAACACACATCGTTGTTGTTAACGCTATATCCGTCTATAAATATTTGGCCAAACAAACTGAATTTTGATACAACAAAGTTCGGAAGTCCCTATTAGAAGATCCTTTAGTTGTTGTCGGTCAATCATCGAGATCATATGTCAATTGAGTTTTGTAAGCATGAAGTCACAGATCTTCAGTGAGTATGCACTTCTTGTCCATGATGCCGAATTGATATTTGTCTCTCATTTTTACTAACCCTAAACTTTCAGCTGTCAAAAAAATGGCACTTAAAAAATGGCTGCAAGTTCAAATGTTGCGTGAAGAAAAATTTTTAAATTCTTTTATTTTCCATAAAATTACTCTATTCAAAAAATGTTGCTGGTTTTATTGCAACATATCTGCAGTGTTCATTTCTAGTGCAATTTGTCGTTCGATATCCTCTCATTCTTTTCCGTATTGTTTTTTTTATTTCTATTAAATTTATTTACATATAAACAGCATAATATAATTTAACAATTATTTTAATAATATTTATTTTAGCACTTTTTTGTTATTGCTATAATTGTTATTATTATTGTTTTTTCTAATAATATTTTTAGAAAAAATAGTTGATATTTTATTTATTTGTTTCACTTTTTTTGTTTTGTTTTTTTTTGGTAATAAATATATAAAGATTTTTTTATTTTAAATTGATTATATGTATTCATATTGTTGTAAAGTATTTTTGTTGCTGTAATTTTTTTCTAATGTTTCTCATTTTGTATTTTATTTATTGTATAATAATGATGATTGTAAATATTTATAAATGTATTCAGTATTTTGCATAAATAAATTTAAATGTAATTCAAAAATAATTTTCTATAAATCTATTATTTAATAAACATTTGTTTTTGTTTTTGTTATTGTTTCCTTAACACTATAACTCTACATGATGCCACATCTATAGATTCATACATACATATTTACATAGATTGAACAACACATACAATACATCTGCGTTTTAAATTCACTTTCAACAATCAATTTTTATTGAATATAATACGAAACAATACATTTTGTTTTTGTTTTAAAATATATTCTACATAAAATTTTCATACTTATAAACTCGTCAACATCGTACTATACATACATACATACATGCATAAATACATTTAATAAATGAAAACAAACAAACAAACAAACAAACATTATTATTGAGTCGAATTTAATTTGAAATAACAACAACTGCAATAACAAAACAAACAAACAACATAATACCTATTTAATAGGGGAAGTATGATACTTGGTAATGCAAACAAATATTGGGAATTTAAGAAAAATGTGCCAAAATTCTATAATTTCAAATTAAAAAGTATCAATTTAAGTTTTTAAGTTTTTTTTAATTTTATATTAAAAGCTTTGAACTTTATGGTTTACATTATTAAATAAGCTTTCTTCAAAACTATTGTATTACCTTTTAGATTTTAAGCTTTTTTGTAAACATCCATGAAGGTTTATACATTATGATTTTTATTATTCTTCAAATCGTTTTAATCTTTAAAATTTAATAATCAAAGCTTATTTTTAAACTTACACCTACATATGTCTAATTTTTATTTAAACTTTAAGCTATAATATCAATAAGTTTCATCTTTGAGAACTACAGCTTAGCATAAGCTTTAAAAGTTTTACTATAAACTTGAAGAATCAGGATTTCTAAAAGCTTTATAGAAGGGTATATAGAGAGCGAATTTTCATGCATTTATAAATAAAATTGTGGGCCTAACAATGCTTTAATAAAAAAACATATAAAAGTTTGCAAAATCACCAAACAGAACGAGTATTGATCTATTTTACTTTTGATATTTTTCGTTATAGTAACTGTTTTATTTGACAAATCTCTTGCATATTTTTAGGCGCATAATTTTATTTTAAAAAGCTTGAAAATCCTAGAAATTATACAATATTTCGTCCCCTCAATAAAACAATAGTGTAAAACAGCGAGCTGCAGTGAGCTCTCAAATGAGCTCTCTTCTTTTTATTTTCACATGTACGCAAGCACACACATTGTACAAAAACAGTCAGTCTCGCATGAGCATTGATAGAAGCAGGTTGTGTTACGCTTTTATGTTTGTTTATTTCATTATTTCACCTATTTGTTTTTGTTTTTGCCAGAGAATAATTCTCAACTCATACAACTACAATATCTAAAAACTGTAGTGGTGTGAGTTTGCATTTCGCTGGTGTAAAAGCATATACACCATTATTTTTTTTAATGCATAATAAGAATCTACATAACTGATTTTATATGTGGTCAAAATTTGGTGAAATTCTACTTCCACAAAGTGGGTCAAAAGATCAATTAAAAATTATACACTATTGTTTTATTAAGTGGACGATTTATGATCTCTGTACGATTACCTATTACAAATGTGAGGAGACATCACTTTCAAAACTTTAAATGCTTGAACTTTATCTGCAATTTACAGAAAATCAATAGATTCTTTAGACAAATATTCGTCAATAAAAATAAGCTTAATTTTGGTATTGCCACAATTTTAAGCCAGATTTGAATTTGCTCTCATTTCTGCAGTAAAGTGTTGCCAAACAAAAAAAAACCGTTTGACAGCTGACAGTTTAGGGTTAGTAAAAATATAGCATTACGCTAGATAACAACGAGTTTTCGTTGATGAACATTATTTAAAAAATAACTTAAGTTTTGCAGCCGCAGTTCCACAATATTGTAGGAATATTGATTTAACTCCATCAACTGGGATTATAGTAATTCAGGGAGATTAGATCAATTGGTGACGTTCGCTCAAAAAAAAGCAGTTCAACATTCAATAGCAGTTCGTGAGAGTGTTTGTCAAAGGCACACCAGTTCGTAGTTGTGTACAAGAATTTTAAATGCTTGCAAAGTTCAATTGACCCAAAAAATGAAGCCTAATCTCAATAATTGGATGCTAATTTTTAGAGGAAAATCATCCTAAGTAATTTCATTTTCTCATTTTCATCCACATGTGATTGTCGAAAACAAATGCATCCATAACGTGTAACTGTTTGATGCGAATTTGGGCTGGAGGTATCAATGAATCATACGTCTTTCAAAGTGTTCGATATTGCGTTTTGCTAACAGAGTTCTTTCACCCTAAATTGGATGATATTGCTTTGGACGACATGTGGTTTCACCTAGGCGGTGCGTGTAACAATTAAATTATTGCATGAGACATTTCCTGGTCGTGTACACTCTCGTTTCCATGATCAGAATTGGCTTCCTGGAATGTGTGATTTACCACCATTGGATTGGAGGAAATTCAATGCTACATCAACGAAACTTAGCCACATTTGTGGTCATTTTCCTAGAATATTTCAATATGGCCAGAGAGAAAAATGAAAAAAGATGAAAAAGACGTAACCACTAAATAAAATACATTTGAATGCTTTTATTTATTTGAAAAACTTTTTTTACTTTGGATGATTCAAAACAAAAAATTTTGTTTTAGTTTATTTTATGCTGTTTGATCTTACAAAACACTTCAAACAAATTTGTGCTAAAAAAAGTGGTTACGCTTTTTTGAGAAAATATTTGCCATGTGTGACCTTTAGTTTTCTACTTAATTCCTATATATATATTTAATAATCATTCAATCTAAACTGCTTTTGGATATTGTAAGAAAATCAAGCTCTTCAAATTGCTCGATATTTGAGTTTGTATTAAACAGCTTCGAAAGCTCTAGTACTGATCGTTGTTTGTTTGCTTTCACACTCTTGTCGGTGTGAAAGCACAAAAGCTCTTTTGTAAAAGCTCGCACATTGTGCATATGAGCTGGACGTAACTGGTTTAGGAAAATAGCTGATTCAAGCTTTAAAGCTTTATTTTATGTAACAATTTATCGTTTATCAAAAAAGATCCTTTAAATTATAAAACTATTTTATAAAGTTCAATGTTTTCACATGTTATCGTTAGAGTTCGACCATATAGTTAGATTCAGAGTGTGGTTCTAAAGTAGGAAATATGTAAGTCGAACAATAGATTACGTTATCCCAAAAATGTCGATTAACTGATAAAAATAAAAAAACAGATTTTTTAATTTTGCTCATTGCATATATTTTTTATATTAGAATATGATAAAAAGTTAACTAAGTATACAATCATTTAAAATCAAGTTGACTTTATGTTTCAACTATAGAACCCTATTTTAGAGTAGGCCAAAAATCTAGTTTTAGCATTTATGAACAGTGCTTCTATACATGTAGGTTTCATATATGTACGTATGAAAATAAATGCTGTTTAAGCTTTTTACAAAAGGTTCTCATCTTAATGTGTCTACTTTATGACAAAAGCTTACTATTTCGTTTTTTATAAAGCTTTCAGGTAAACTTAATTTTAATAAAATATTGTTATAAAAGCTTTAACAATATTTTATTAGAAAACTTAACATAAAAGCTTTAAAGAACCTGCAACTATAAAATATAATGTTTAAAAGTAAACTCCTTAAAACTTTGATAAAATCAAAAACTTAATATTTATAGAAAATTCATATTTTAGACAAATTAAACATTAAGCTCATACTTCCCTTGTTAGCTAGCAATCATTAAAAACAAACAAAAAAAATCTCCAATTTTTAAATAAATCCACCAACTATTCCCGCTGTTCAACAACTTCCACTCACATGCACACTTATCAGCAACAAAACAAAAACTTTACTCGCTTAAGTTTACAAAACTTTGCTACATACAAGAACTATACAACTGGCACAACACTGGTGTTTATTTACTAATTAAAATTTAATTCAATGTTATATTTACTACGTCTACACCTACTACATATAAATACATACATATTTTCTTTCGTCTACTTTTCCTTGTTTACTACACCACTTACTGCTCTTGCAACAAAACAACTTTAAACTTTTCCACTTGAATTTATGTTTCACTTGTTTTGTAAAAAAAATTAAAAAATAATTAACAAAAAAACAAAATTTTAATTAAATGTAGTTAACTGCTCTATTATTATTATCTCTATAAATAATATTTAATATTTAACCAATAATATATATGAAAATTAACATTATTATCGTTTTTTATTGCATTAAATTTATTTTCTTTGGAAAACAAAAATAACAAACAACAATATGCTGCTCATTATTAAAAATAAATCATCATCAATCCATCATACAAATATTTTATTTCAAATAAAAATAAAATAATTTCCAAAAATAAAAAAAAATAAAAAACACAAACAAACTGCAACACTGAAACCAACCAAAATTATTTTAAATGGGTGGCTACCAAACAATCAAAAAATCACGTATTATGCAATTGACATTAAAATAAAATAGCACCCCATTCACCAAGAAGACAAAAATTAAATTTACGCATGAAATCCCTGAGTTTGGATTCACCCGAATCATCAGAATTACATGGACAAATGAGACGTAGACAGCCGGCTGCCGGTCCGACAACGACGGGTGCCTCAAGCAGTTATTATCATGGAGGTTCGGGTGGCCATTTAGAGCACAGTACACCACCTTCCAATAATAGTCGTTTGCATTGTAAGTAATTTCTTTCTTTCATCTCTATCCTCCCACTCACTGTCACTGTCAATGTCCTTGTGCTATGGATGGACTAAGCAAGCCATTTAGCCAAGTCAAATCAAAAACCTACCCTTAATACTATTTATTCTAAATTGTCTTCACCCATTACTGTTTATTGATGTTGTAAAAATGAAATGAAATGCATCTCCCACCCCCTGTCAAAAGTCCTTTCATTTATTTTCTTTGTTTTTTTTTTTGTGAACTTTCTATAATAACTGTGAATTGTGTGTGTATTATGTACCTAATAATAGCAACTATAACAAACAACAACCACAACTATTTTATGGATTTAAGCTCCTGTTGTTGTCTCCTACAGGATATTCTTTCTCTTACAGACTGACTACAAAGAGACACTACACAATTTTAACTCATTTCATTGTAGATCGTATTTAATAATGACCCTGTATATATAAATACAAATCATTTATTTGCTAAATATAAATAAATTTTATAATTTTAAATAATTTTGTTAAATGTAGTTAATGTAGTTTAGAACATTTGAATAAATTTGTTTTATTACTACAATATTTAATAAATACATAATTTAATAACTCTACAAGTATTTAGCTTTACCTTAAATTTGAATAATTTTGAAAACACTTTGTTATACAATATTTAACTACTTAATAGTTAGTTCGTAACTGTAATTTTGAGCTAAACTTAATAACAGTAGCATTTGTTCCCTTTATCGATTAAAATGTGTTGAAAAATAGAGAGTCAACTTTAAAAAAGCATTTGATCAAAAATGTTGCCCATAATAAATGTTCAACCAAAATATGGTAGTTTCAGCTAATATATTTAAATATTATGACTTCATGACAATCATAATATGATCGAAATCAACATAATATAGTTAACTCCAATCATTATATGGTTGGGCTCACTCATAATATGCATGTATTCAATTGGAATCAACCATAATATGGTTGGAATCAACAATAATATGATTGAGTTACAAGTATATGGTTGAATACAACCATAGTATGGTTGTAATCAACCATAGCATGATTGAGATACAAGTATGTATATGAATGATATATGTATATGTATATGAATATACATATATATGAATGCAACCATAATATGGTTGGAATGCAACCATAATATGGTTGTAATCAACCATAGTATGGTTGTAATCAACCATAGTATGGTTGTAATCAACCATAGTATGGTTGTAATCAACCATAGTATGGTTGTAATCAACCATAGTATGGTTGTAATCAACCATAGTATGGTTGTAATCAACCATAGTATGGTTTTAATCAACCATAGTATGGTTTTAATCAACTATAATATGATTGAGTTACAATTATATGGTTGAATACAACCATAATATGGTTGAATACAACCATAATATGGTTGAATACAACCATAATATGGTTGGAATCAACCGTAATATGGTTGGAATCAACCATAATATGGTTGGAATCAGCCATAGTATGGTTGGAATCAGCCATAGTATGGTTGGAATCAACCATAATATGGTTGGAATCAGCCATAGTATGGTTGGAATCAACCATAATAGTATGGTTGGAATCAACCATAATAGTATGGTTGGAATCAACCATAATAGTATGGTTGGAATCAACCATAATAGTATGGTTGGAATCAACCATAATAGTATGGATGGAATCAACCATAATAGTATGGATGGAATCAACCATAGTATGTTTGAAATCAACCATAGTATGGTTGGATCAACCATAGTATGGTTGGATCAACCATAGTATGGTTGGATCAACCATAGTATGGTTGGATCAACCATAGTATGGTTGGATCAACCATAGTATGGTTGGATCAACCATAGTATGGTTGGATCAACCATAGTATGGTTGGATCAACCATAGTATGGTTGGATCAACCATAGTATGGTTGGATCAACCACAGTATGGTTGGATCAACCACAGTATGGTTGGATCAACCATAGTATGGTTGGATCAACCATAGTATGGTTGGAATCAACCATAATATGGTTGGAATCAGCCATAGTATGGTTGGAATCAGCCATAGTATGGTTGGAATCAGCCATAGTATGGTTGGAATCAGCCATAGTATGGTTGGAATCAGCCATAGTATTGTTGGAATCAACCATAATAGTATGGTTGGAATCAACCATAATAGTATGGTTGGAATCAACCATAATAGTATGGTTGGAATCAACCATAATAGTATGGTTAGAATCAACCATAGTATGGTTGGAATCAACCATAGTATGGTTGGATCAACCATAGTATGGTTGGAATCAACCATAGTATGGTTGGAATCAACCATAGTATGGTTGGAATCAACCATAGTATGGTTGGAATCAACCATAGTATGGTTGAAATATATCATAATATGGTTGAAATATATCATAATATGGTTGGACTCAACCATAATATGATTGAGTTACAGGAATAGTATGATACTTAGCGTCATTATGATTGATGTTTCAATCATAATAAAGTTGTACGCAGTCATAATATGGTTGAACTACAAGCACAATATTACCATATCAGTTATCATGTTTTTACTTAACCATATTATGGTTGAGATAGAATCATTGGACTCAATCATATTATGGTTGTGCTACTAGTACAATATGAACGTTTGAGTATAATATGATTACAAATGATTATATTATGGTTACCAACAAACAAAAAATTATAACAAGGAATTAAATTATATTAATTAGTATCATATTTTGATATTTAATTATAATTCAGCCCCCGGTTGGTGCAAAATTTTATTATTTTTTGTTTTTTGTTACATTAATTGCTTTATTAACTCAAACATTAAAACAGCTTACTTTTGGGACATCGCGAACAAAAATAAATTTAATCTTCAAATTGCCCTTATTATCCAGCTTATTTGAAAATAAAGTTGAAAATAAAGTTTGCCAGAAAGCTTTTGTATGTTAAGTCATATAGTGCCTACGTTAAACTGGCTCCTTAACAACTCGCTGTTACTATTTATATATACCGCGTCATCTACTAGCAAATTCCAGTATTATCTGTTTCTACAATTATAACCCAGAGCTTTTAAAACCGCTTCACAGTTAATATTTTAGAAGTAGAAGTTTCTACCTATTGATGCAAGCAGACATTACAGACCGTTAAATTCAAATTGATAATGCAATTTCGTAACAATATGTATCTGCAACATTGAACCAACAAGTGAACCAACTTTTCAAATCGAAGTCTTCCGATCAGACACAATTTTTCATCAAGATCGGTCAAGAAGTCTCTGAGTTAGAGGTAGTAAAAATATTACATTTTGGCCAAACAAAGCGACCAAAAAGCTCTTAAAGGAATAGACCTAAGTTATATTTTAAGCAAAAAAAATAGGCCCCATTTTGAAACAAAGTCAAAAAAAGTTTTTATTTTGGAAAAAAATTATTTTTTTTTTTATTTTTTTCTAAATATTGAAGAAATATACATATATCTAAACCATTTGGGACATATTTTGCTAAGAATGTAATGTAACAGGACAACTTTACTAATTCCTTTACACTCAGAATGGCTTTCTGTATAGCTTAAGTATTTTCTATAGAAAATCTTCATTATAACAATATTTTTATTGAAACATTGTCAGTATAACAGTATTTTGTTTAGAAAATCTTCAGTATAACAATATATTTTTATAAATAATTTAGTAAACTAATATGAAAATAATTCAAATTTTTAATTTTAGTACTGCAAGATTGAGAAAAGTACTAATTGAACATTATTTTAATCAGCATCATTGATACAAATATTCATATTCACAATGATATCAAATTTCCTTGAGTTGCTGCGTCCTGCATCGCCAAAATTTCCTTAAATGTTTTTTAAATTTCCAATGATTTACCTAGAATATTGTTTAAAAATTATAAATGACTCTTGATGAAATCATGTTTGACTATTTATGGCAAGTTGTTCCGAAATTAAGGTCCTGATTCAGAAACACCAAAGGAAAACAATTTTCAAATTTTTGTATGAAAAACACCAAAAAATTATTAAAAAACTGAGTTTTTTCATAGAAAAAGTTGAAAATTATTTTCTTTTCCTGTTGTTGCAACAAATTGAGATACAATGTCTGCCAACAGGTATCTCAACTTGTTGTGTAGAAACTTTTAAAAGTTTGCAGCATTTTTCTCAAATGCGGCCATACTAAGTTGACTCTCTATATTTGTTTATAACAAGATAACCACAGTATCTCAAGTCTCTAGATATTTTCAACTTTTATAGCAAAACTACATTCATTTTAAATACAAAAATATTTTTGAGTTTCAGCCACCATTCATAAGATTTTGAAACATACAGCGAAATCCTTATAACCAACTTTCTATTACATTAACCTTGAGTTTTACTGCTTACCTCTACTTAGTAACCCATTTTTAGTTTAATTTTACGCATGAACTTATGTTATTTTATTAGTTTCTTTTTTTTAAAACATTCTGTTTCTTTGATTTACTATATTTATTTTAGTTTTGGTTTTTGTTTTCATAGTTTTATTTAAAAATCCTAAGCACGTTTTATTTATTTTTTTCATTTAACTCAATCAAAGATAATAATAATAATAAATTTCTGCACCAGGTTTTGTACGACAGCGGGTTAATAAATAATAATCCATAAAATTGTTTTCTTTTTTGGTAAATAAAAAAAAAAATTTACTACAAAATATTACAGCTCCCTCTAGTCCCTCGCATCAGGGTCGTAAGTTGTTGTATGCCAGTCGTGGCATGCGTGGCGGCAGTGTGGATTTACCCGACGAAATGGAAAAGTCTCAATCATCGGCCAGTACTTCACCCTGTCCCTCCCCAGTAAGATATTTTCAGGTATTCTTTAAATATTTTTCGTTTTCATTTTTCTCACAAACTATACAAAATATTGATGTTTTTTTACAAGACCAAGAAACAGAAATTGGTAAATTATTAGATTTTTTTAGTTTTTAATGCTTATTAATTCTACATATTCTATAAGTTTTAAGAAAATGTAATGTTTGTTTTTCTTTTTCCCTTAGAAATCTCATCGTTTGTTGCCCACAAATTTATATGTTATTCTATACAATTTCAAAGCCAGACATGCTGATGAGTTGGATTTGAAAGCGGGTTATAAAGTAAGTGTAATTTGTATTTAATATCTGTTATTTGTATTTATATAGTACTTTTACAGATTGTATTCACATTTACTTGACCTCTTAATATGGCTTTAGAAATGGATATTGTACATTTACTTAGCTTTTCGGAAAATGTAATGCTTTCCTACTGTTTTCATAAACACAAAGCAAAGCATGTGTACGAGTATCGTATCTGTGTGTCCAAATACAAAATCATATCAATTTGGTAATATCTATCTCTTTGGTTACATTACAACTCCCCTACTTCGTTGCAGCCCCTAAAACCCCTTAGGGGTTACACAGTATTTGTGTATCAGAGATCTTTTTTTTTTGGTTAAATGACTTTGTGTAAGTACAGGGTGATTTATTTAGAGTTTTGTTTTTAATATTTTAAACAAAACCCATAAAATAGAATTGGATGTTGGCATCTTTATTATGACCCTCCATCATAAGTTATAATAAAGCGTATATGTTCTGGATCGTTATAGATAGAGGAGCCAATATAGTCATATCTGGATGTCTGTTGAAATCAAATTTCTGAAGCTCAGAAACATGATTGATACATCAATATTTCGGTTATAGTCCTGGTTCGGTCAAGATATATGCAAAAGAACATGACTATATATATCTATATCATATTAAATGTTGTCTGTGACTACTCTTTATGATGCCCATTCGAAATTGATAATTGTATCTCGCGAATTACGCTACTAATGTTGGCTTCCAAGTCTTGAATCTTAACTGGCTTATCGACGAAGACTTTTTCTTAATTACATAATTTTACATAATCCCAAACAAAAAATCAGGAGCTGTGATATCTTCGATCTAATCGGCCAGTTGACAGGTCCGGAATGCTCGGTTCTGGGCTCGAAATATCGATGATGAATTTTTTTGTCAACAATATTTTTCACTAATTAATTAAAAATTTTAAAAATTAAAAAAAAAATGTTTGTCAACAATTTTTTTCACTTATAAATAGGGTTTTTATCCCGGGAATTCCCGGTACAAATTTCCCGGGAATTTTGCTAATTTTCAACTACCCGATTCCCGGGATTTTTAGTCGGGATTCCCGGGAATTAAAAACTGACGAAAATACATAGAAAACTAAAATCAGTGAACAGTTTTTTACAGTCTTTTGCTTATATATTGGCAATAATATACTACGTTTATACGCAAGGCTTATTCGCAAATAAAAATATTGTAATTAGAAAAATTTGCCGTATAAACAGTGAATTATTTTTTTATTTGCAAATAGCTAACTCACGAAAACAATTCCTGATTAACGACACTATTTGCAAATAAGATTTTAAACATTGCCATATTTTTTAACGTTTTTAGTGTTTCTTTCGTTTTTTAAATATTTCATTGCGTTTTTGCATTAATTGAATTGTAAGACAAAAAAGAATTTTTAATTCTTTCATTTTTGCATTTAAAAAAATAAGAAAAGTGACATATAAACAGAGAGTTAGTTAATTAGTTAATTGCAAATAATTTTTATTTGCGAATAGGCTACGTATAAACGTAGTAATAGACCGCTTATTATTATTATTTATTTGAGGTTTTTCGTATGAACATTTAAAAAAAGAATTCATTATTTATTGAATTTATTTCTTATTGAATCATTCTAATTTCTTTAAATTTCTTCTTCAAATCCATAACAAAATAGCTTCAAAAATTTATTAAATGATTAAATTTTTCTTTAATTAAAATCTAGTACAAAAAGGTATAAGACAATTTTTCAATTAATTTTGTAAATGATTTGATTTAACAAAAATTTAATCATTCAAAGTTTAAATAAATTCTGTTTTGGAAATAAATTCTGGCTTTGGAATGAATCTAAAAAATTAAATATTAGGAATGGATTTATGGAATGAAAGGCTGACAGTTTTTAATTACGGATTAAGATTTTAGTGAATTAAGCTCAAATTTTATTTATTAATTCGAAGTTCTGATATTTAATAATTATGACACTAAGTTTTTATAGGAAATTTGGCTATAATATTCCTAATTTACAGTATCATTATATATTTCGGGAATAGCCGGGTACCCGGGAATGTAGAAAAAAATTTACCGATTCCCGGGAATCAAAAAAGTTCGGGAAATTAAAAACCCTACTAATAAATTCAAAACTTTAAAAATAAAAAATAAATTTGTATTTCAATTTTTTTTTTTAATTTTTTTAAAAAAATTAAAAACACTTTTTTTAAAATTTAAAAAAAAATTAAATAAAATTTTTTTTTTTAAAAATTTTTAAAAAAATTGAAAGAAATTTTTTTTTTAATTTTAATTTATAAGAGAAAAAAATTATATGACAAAAAATTCAGGTTAAAAAATATTTTTCCCGATTTTGACCCATTGTAGGTCCAAATTACTATGGCATTATATACGTGATTGCAAAGGTCTTTAAAATATCTATCATTCGATATCTATATTGTATATACTAATGACATACATATACATATATAGATAATAAATCGAGCTTGCCCTGGTTTTTCCTTGTATCTCAGCCATAAATATTATCTCCGTCTTTTCATATATCTCACCAAAAATAATTATGGTAAAAGAAAATTGATAAACAATAATTTGAGTCCAAAATTCTATTGGAGGTCTTTGAAATGCCTTTCATTTAATATCTATATGTACATGACTTAGTAATCGAGATATAAGTAAAAAATCGTACTATTCTTGAGCCATTTGTTGGCCGATTTTCTTGATTTTAAGTAGCAACCGAACCAGGGTTATACCCAATATATTGATGTATCAATCTTATTTCTACATTATTTGGGGGCTTCGAAGAGTTGATTTCAACAGATATACGGACATATCGCTATCTATAATGATCCAGAATACTTTATGGTGTCGCAAATGAAAAATGTCGACATTACAAACGGAACAAACTTATACATACATATGAGGCCATCAGTGCTAAAGTAGTGTAACCCACAATTTTTGTTGGTTGCTGTTCTGGTATTGTATTCCTTACATTACCCATTACCAATATAAAGTGGAGTAAGCCACCTTTTGGTATGCAAAAGCAGATGGAGCTGCTTTTGAAGGGGGTTACACCACTTTTGCGCTGATAGCCTTACCACTGGTAGTGAAGGGTATAAATACCTCTGAATGAATCACCCTGTATGCGTGTGTGCATATGTGTTCGAAAGTGTATAATCTTGCAATCATACTGTGCTTAAAGAAATACATTTCTCAAATATCTAAAACAACATGAAACCTAATAAAACATATGTTACTTACTCTCACAAATACTGACATATTCACATAAAAATGGTGAAATGGTTTAAATACATACTAACGAAATTGGTACTTTTTGTTAGTACAATGGTTGGTACTTATTTAGTAGCAACTCCTAACATAAATGGTATTTCGTACAAATCCAGACAAATTTAGAGGGTAAAAAAAAATTTAAGAGCTGATAGTATCTATAATTTTCGTTCCGGCACAGAAATAAGTGAAGTAAAAATTGATTTTTTAGCAAATGTCTGCAAATAGTTAATTACAGAAATCTAAAAAGTACACTGAGACTAATTTCAACATTTAATTACTTGTTATGAAAATGTCCTGAAAAGTACAACTTCTCAAAATTTTAACATCCCTGCTTTCATATAAAACCTAATAAAAGTATGTAAGTTATAAGTCTGTGTCTGTACTTTTTGTTGACCAACAACATCTATGCAGCATTATAAAACATTTTACAATCAAGTTAACAACTATCTCTCATGTTTTCTTACTCTTTTTTTTTTTTGCACAAAATCCCCAAAAAAAAATGTGACATAAAAATAGCAACAATAACAAAAATTGTAAAACATATGTTTATACCCATGTGGTATTGGCAGCGTTTAGCCAAAATCTAAACAATATTTCCCCAGGCAAATAGTCATAAATACAAACACATAAATACATATATTTCATTTATTATTTTTATATAAAATTTATAACCAGCACTTACTTCATTTCATTCACAATCCAATAATGTGTGGTCAGGGGGATTATATATATGAAATGAAAAAAAGTTAAAATAAGATACTGCAAGTAAATTTTAAATAAACAGATATTTAAAATATATTTATATTGTCTGCAAGTTACTAAATTCATTACTAAATTAAAATTACTTACTGGATTTTTTAACTTTGAATTATTAGTAAATTTTATGAAAAATAGCACAAACTCTGATTGTACACAGATACCCCGATTTCTTTAGCATCGATATGATTCCTATTTGCATCGTTTGATTTCGGTTTATATTTGGGTTAAAAATTGTCCAAGATAAAGATGAAATTTATTTGTTATGATCACTTTTTGCAAACTATTATTTTCTATTAAGAAAATAATATCCACCCATTTGCGCGAAATTTTCTTATGTTACATTTATATATAGTAAAATATTATATCGATATTCGCTATATTTATGGAAATATTATTTTAACGTATGTGAAATTGATTTTACTAAATCGTTTATTGTATCGCATTTTCTATGGACGATACCAGCCAAAGCAAAGAAATTTATTAATAAAGCTCTCCTGTAAAATTTGGTTTTTGTAACTTAAGATAATTTCGCGCAAAGGGGTCGATATCTTAGTATATCCTTCATCTTTAGTGGCAAGGTTATAAATAAGTTTGTAATTTCTACAGTTTTCATTTGCAACCTCTTAAATTATTATATTGTGGACCGTTATAGACAGCGAAGTCGATATAGTCATATAATCTGTATGATAGTCTGTATTTTGAAATCAAATTTCCGAGCTCCCAAATAACTAACATGCATAATTCATACATCAATATTTTCGAGAATTCTCCCGGCTCGGTCTATTTAAAATCCAGACGATTCGGTATAAAGAAAAAACCAGGACAACCTCGATTTTTTAACTATTTTTATAATCTACATATATAAAAGAATAACGTTACTGACTGAATGAATGACTGACTGATTCATCATCGCACAGCTGAAGCTAGAATCATTACTGTGAGTTCCTCCATCCCCAAAACGATCCACTATGAAGGGAATTTTGGAAATTCGAACGTTTAGGGTGTAAAAAAGGGTAAATTCGGTAACCTTATATCTTCAAAACTTATAAAGATACAAATAAACTTAAAATTGCATGTTACTCCATTTAAAAAATAAGCTGACATGTATTTCGTACTTTTTCGAAATTCAAACCTTTCAGGGGAGAAAACGGGTAAAAACTGTATTTTGGTACTTTTTTGGCACCCTATGTATCTTTTAAACACAAATTTTAAATCGTATTCTTTACTTATCAAAAAATAAAAAATATAAGTTTGGTACTTTTTGGAAATACGAACCCTTAAGGGATACAAATTCGGTTTATTTTTGGTACTTTTTCATAAAATAAGTTTTTTTATAATTTGACATAGACATACGAATATTTTATTATGAACTCCCACCATGATGCAGATTTTTATTTGAATAAAATTGTACCACCGCAATGGGGATAAAAAGGTACCAAAAAGGAGATAAAATCGGGAAAATACATTTTATTTGAAATTATTAAGCCAATTTTGATAATTTATTTAACATTGGTTCCTGGATTCGTACAAAAATGAACTAACAGAGTGTTATTTGGAACTCGAGTGCCAAGGTTTATATTGGGCTAAATCAGGCTTAACTGTTTGGTACTTCTTTTAAATAATATTTTTTCTGGGGCATATTAACACAGGTTTTAAGGCATGTCTGTAGCATAAACAATTTTGGCAAAATGAAATATTTTTTGAGAGCTATTATGTATCTGAGTGAAGTTAGTGTTAGGAATAGGGGATCATATTTAGGTACCAAAATGTAAGAACTGAACTATAGGTACTTTTTTATTCTTCTAATGGTACTTTTTGAATTTTCTATAACAATGGTCTTAGAAACATGAAATTAAGCATATATGGTCCTAAGTGAGTGAGAATTCTAGGGGGAGACTTTTTGGTACTTTTTCTTTATTCGAATATTACTTTTTGTAATTTCTTCACCAATCAACCTAGAAACATGAAATAAAGTTTACATGGGCCCGAGTGGGTGGGAATCCAAAGTTCGATTATTTTACATTAAAATGCAACATTAATTATTTAATGGCAAACTTTTTACTAAAACTGAAAAAATAGCATTTTTTCTCAAAATAACCATAAAATAATTTTGCTAACATTTTTAGTATTTAGTTTCTTCATGACATAGAATAATGTTGGACCTAAAGAGCATAGAAAATCTCAAAAGTGGTAAATAATTATGACAGAATTAAGATAAAATATAAGCAAAATCGGTAGGGGCGAAATAGATTTTTTGGAAAAATTCAAGATTTTTTTTCAACTCAATCAAGTTATTTACTGGATAATGGTTTATTACAAAAAATTTCGGCTATGATAGTTGTAAATTCACTTCATTAATTCTCTATAGGTTTATATCGAATAAAACTGATATTAGTTAAACATACATACCACTACAGAATTTAAAATTGGAGTAAAAATAACCAAATTTAACTCTTTACTTTGAATAAAATCTTAACAAGCCAAACATTTCCTTTCACTCTTGTTACTCTGCTCCTACACCAACAGCCAACAAGAAACAAACAAAAAACCAGATACAAATTTCTTCAAAAAATCAGGTCAATAGAAATGCAAAACCAAAAAAAAAGTTTAAAAAAAACTGAATAAAAACAATGATTACGAGGAAACAATTTCTTGAAATTTTTTGCTGTTTGAACATCTCAAAATAACCATAAAATAATGGTAAAAATGGACACAATTGTAGATGATAATAAAAACAGCAACAACAACAACAAGAACAATAACTGTTGCAGCAGCAGCAGCAACAACAACAACAAATGAAAATAACAAGAAATAACTAAAGGCACAATTGACATTATCTGGTGAATATTTTTAACTACGCAATCAAGTCATGTTTACTTCCTTTTTAAACATGTTCATTGTAATTCCTTCTACTCGGTCTCGTTCTCTATCTCTCACACTCTCTGTCTCCTGGTGCCTGTCCCATCTTGAGCAAAGCAGACAAAAAGTAGCAAAAAGACCCGCATTAAAGCAATAAAGTAGACTGGTATTGCAAACCAGAGAACCCACAGCACTAAAGGCGGTAAATTGCAACGGAAAAGATTCCTTTGGCACGTGTGCAATGGATGGATGGATGTATGTATGGATGGCATTGTGCCATTCCAACCAATCTACCACTTTAACATTTCCTCTTATCAATTCTGCTGTCGTTGTTATTGTTGTCTATGTCTTTAACATTTTATGAGGGAAATTTGTGAACACAGTTGCCATCCAGTTGCCTGGCGGACAATCAATGGTAATGTAAACATACTCATCCTGCTCATCCACATCATCAATACGATATTGCTGTTGTTGTTCGCCATATTGTAACGGAAAGTATTTACAACTGAATGAAAAATAAAATGGAGTCAAGCCATCCATAATAGAGGGGGACATGTCATATAAATATTATCGTTTCTTCTTATTTGAATGAGCCTGCCTGCTTGGTCATGTAATAAAAGTAATGACTCTCTGAATTACCTGTTACACACCTGTATTTGTATTTTCCATTAAAGTCCTTAAGCCAATGTGGTCAAATGTTTAATTTTTGTGTCCTTCATGCTGGCAATAACACGCTTTTTTCCTCCGCTATAGTGGTTTAATTGATACGATACAGTCAATCATTAATTACAGCAAATATTTAAACATTTATTTAAAATTAATTCGTTTTGTTTGTTTTCCAGGTTACTGTTATTGATACTTCGGATCCTGATTGGTGGAAGGGTAAAGTGTTGGGTCGTGTTGGCTACTTTCCCTCCAAGTATTGTGTGCGTTTGAATGCCAACGAAAAGCCACTGCAAGTTACACACAATTTGCAAGTGTCAGATGGTGAACGTGGAGAAAATATGACTTTATTAAGGGATCAAATTGTTATACAAGTAAGACATAATTTTTAATCACTTGATCAGTTAATAAATTGCCAACGCTATTGTTATATAATACTCTTAAACTTCTTCTCAGACCGGTGACGAAGTTAACGGCATGGTTATGGTTCGTTCAGCTGACAATCGCCAGGGCTATTGCCCCGTCAAGTACTTGCAAGAGGTGTGACAGCCCGAAGACCCATCATCTGAACGCGATAAGCCGCCACACAAATCCTCTTTGTCTTCGAAATTGATCGACAAGACCAAACGTCGAATACGCATTGTCGTTACCGACAGCGGTGGCGGTCAAACCAACTACAACAATTTCCAAGGCAAAGATAAAATCGAACCGAAAAACACAAATGTCGACTACAATGGTGATTATGATTTGACGAAAACCTTAACCTTTTCGCTGGATGGCAGCGGGCGCAGTAAGAACGATAAGAATTGGGAAAATTGGGAGCGTATTAGGGAACAGAAATTGGAACGTATGAAAAATATTTGCTTTGAGAGTTACCGTCAATCGAAGAAGGATAGAATGCATCCACCCAAACCCATACCACGACAGCTAGACCCTACCTGGTATACGGACAACATTTACTCGAACAAATCCGAAGACCTGGACGACGACTATGTACCGGACTGCATAAAGTACGCGAGTAACTATCGCAAATTGAGGAATATACGGGAACATGATGAATTGTTTTTGGAAGATGATTTTGTGGGTGGGGGCATAGGGGCTGAATATCAGGGTGGCCCGGTTAAGGAGAGACGTGGTGAAGGCGAGGGTTCCGCCAGTTATGGGCTTCATCGCTCTATTAGTTGTAAGGAATTTCATTATCCCAAATCACAAAGTTGTACATTTGCCGAACGAATCTTTGAGGAGGGCTTAGGCAGTTCGCCACCTCCCCCAGCACCCACTGCACCGCCTACTACTTCTATACTTAAGAAAGCCAATGTGCCAAAATCATATTCATTCAGTGCTTCGACCAAAACCACGCCATTCGATGTCATGGACTATAAGGTACCTCCTTCCATGGGTAAAGCACGACGTGATCGTCATGATGCCTTCCGCAAATCTATGGGTTATCATTGTAGTAATAGTTTAGATGAGACAGCTCTGGCGACGGCTCACGAGGCACACACCTGCTGTGCCCGAGAGCACTGTACCAACGCCAAGTGTTTGTTGGATGACATCTACACCGAAGGGTTTGGTTCGGTGCCGCCACGACGTACATGGCGCAGAGTGGCGCCGTCGACCTCGTCGCTGTCTGGTTTTTATGGTGCTAGTGTCAGTGGTGGTAGCAACAGAAACTTGCACGATTTGGACTGGTGGGAGGATGGAAGAGGCACGAATCATCGGGTGGCAACGGCTTCTCGCTACTCTCTGCTCTCGGGGGGAAGTCAACGTGAGCAGCCACTGCCGCCGCCACCTACGGTGATATGTTGCTGTGCCGCCGATGACTATTGCTACCACCGCCAACAACAGTACCACTTGGCCAGATCTTTAGCCCAGCAACAACAGCAGCAACAGCAACAACCGCAACCACCACCTCGCTCACGCTATCACTGCCCCGGTCATCATCCGGCCGCCGAAGAAGAAGAACATCTGCACTGTCGTGCCGTGGCCTACGATACCGATTTGGATCACTTTATACGCGACGAGAGAGAACGACTCATGATGCAAGACAAATTCTTAGATGAAGACGAGCGTTACTTGTCATCCGGTGCTCCCAGGCGCCCCGCTTATTCGCATTATCCACGGCCCACTAGAAGCAAATCACTGCTAGAGGTGCAACCGCCCAGTCGTTATGATGAAGACTCTTGCTCGGACACCACCGAAATGGACTTGCAAGACTTCAACATAGACCTGGAAAAGTACTGGGAGGAATTGGAAAAGCCTCCCAGTCCCATTGACTTGGACATGCAGCGCCGCAACATGCACAGCAATTTGAAGGTGAAGAATGTCAATGTTGGTTGTTACAACAATGGACAACCTATTGATTTGCACGATCGCGAACAAGAACGTATGATGATTAAGAAATCACTATTGGAAGGCATGCCATCACCACCTCAGGTCGACCACCATTCCTCGCACGCCTCATCACTGCCCACAGACGCTAACAATGCCGCTTCAAGTAGTTTTCATTTTTTTGAACATGCTGGCTCGCCCCTACACCGCTCCTTCAACTACGGCCACAAGGTATATCCGGCAGCCGAAACGCTGCCCTCCTACCAGTACAACAACTTCTATCCCGAACATCACAATGTCCAAACACAACAGCCTACTAGTTCTGGCCACCATCCCGCAGCCGGTGGCCATTCGGCTTTGAATCTCATCAACAACATCTTCTCCATTTACAAGCCCAACAAATACGCAGCCCAGAACTCACACTACAACAACCACGATACAAAACCCGAGCCTTGCAAAAAAATGAATGTACCCAGCACTAGACGTCCCCTAGGGGCGCCCCATTCCGAGTATATGCACTCCATGAAGCGTCCACTCATTGTTAGCACCGAGCAACCCCATTTCAAGATTATACCCGAAAAGACGGGCCTCAAAATATCACCCTTTTACAACTACGACGAATTCGAGGACAAACCACAACAGACACGACTGAAGCTGACCAGTACAGCACGACCGTTGATGCTTCCGCACTGATGGTGCTGGACATTTCCGTGGTATGGGGGTTGCTAGTATTTACTGCAAATGTTACTATTACTACAACATCAACTGCAGCTGCTGCTGTTGCTATTCTCTGATGTTACAACATTGTCAGAGTGGAAAACAGCAGCCGCAGCAGAAATCAAACTATAACATCAATATCAACCAACATCTTCACATCAGCGACTCTAGGGATCAAAAACTCTTATAAAAATAAAACGTTTCTTCTTCGAAATCATTATGACGTCATTAAATTCTTATTATTCTTCTGCTTTGCAAAAAGTTCAAACTCAAAATCATGCATAAAACCAAAACTCATTCGTAAGCGAAGATATCGGTCAGCATTATTGTTCAGACTCAAGATATACATATGTATATGATTAGAATGATAATTTAAAATTGCTTTTAAAACGGTAAGATTATTGATTATTTATATGCATCAATATCAATGTAAAATTCTTTTTCAAAAAAGTTTGGAATTTTTAAAAATTTCAAATTTGTATTCCTAGGAGATATATTAGTTTCACAACTAGTTCTAGAACGCATTTATATATCCAGTCTCATTCTAGTTAGGTGTTGCGACTAATGATTTTTGTTTGAAATTGTCACCTTCCTAACAAGTTTTAAGTATGATTTTCAATCAATGATTTTTGTTTGAAATTTTCATTCTCTGAACTAGTTCTACGGAGACGCTATATAACTATTGCACCTTCTTAAAATCGGTTCAAGAACTAGTTATTCCAATATTGTTTTTTATTTGGAATTGTCATACTTGGAATTAGTTCTGGGAACCATTTAATTTTTAATGGTTCCTAAAGTTCTCTGGGAACTAGTTTCTGTTCTATAGAACTAGTTCACAACGTTGTTCCTTAGAACAGCTTCTTGAAGTAATTACGATATCACCAAAGAATCTAAACTGGTTCTAGTTATAGTCGTTCTTTTGGACAAGCTCTTAAAATGTTTCAAAATTGAAAATACTACATCTTGTATCTGTACAATTTTGTTGACTCTTCCTTTACACTTCCTTAAGCACTCTAAGCTCCCAATAATAGAAAAACTAAATAATTTGGATGAAAGAATGAAATGTGACAAGTCTGATGATGGATGTGCAAAAATAATTTGTAAATGAAACCAAATAGACCACAGAGACGTTAAATGCAAAAAAACATACCATTGGAAATGAATTGATTAAGAAAACCAGAAACCATAATAAAAAATATCCAAAACTTAAAATTATATCCAAACAAACAAAAAAAATGTGATGAACTTTTCGATAAAACTCATTAAACCAAAAAAAAAAAAAATAAAAAAAAAAACAATTTAAAAAAAAACGGCTTAAAATACCATAATGCATTTCTATCCTTCCAAGTACTAACGATGACTAACAAAATATTGTAAAGAATGAAAACAGAAATGAAAATATTTTGCTCAAAACTGTGAAAGAGTGTGAGTTCTCAAATGATTGTAGCCAAGTTTGAGGAGCCCCACTTCAACAAATCATTCCATTAAAGTTAATAACAAACAGCCACTACAACAACAACAAAAAAACGCTCAAATTTTTCCAATTCTTAAAATTAAAAACAAAAAAAAACATAACAAATAATACAAAATAATTAAACAATCAACCAAATAGTATTACAAAACTAAAACTTAAAACGAAAACAAAAGCTAAAACTAAAAAATAAATAATAATTATTGTTAAACAACAGATTTCCTTTTGTCATTTTCTTACCAACTAAAACTTAATTAAAAAAACAATAAAACACAACTACTAATTCCATTTAAAATGAAAAAAAAAAAACATAAATAAATAAATGTAATTAAATAATTAATGTAACAGCAACAAGAACAAGAACAATGTAATGAAACAAAAGAAGAAGAAGTACTTTTTTTAAACCAACATTTTTTCGAGAAATTTTTCAAATACTTTTTTCTATTTTTATACCATCAAACTTAAATATTAAATAAAATAAATTTAATTAAACAATATATGTATATACGATTATAAATGTATGTATGTAATGTTTAAATGAAAATTACAATATGTAACAACAAATTTAAACCTCGAACTTAAATAAATTATGTATTTACTCAACAAAAAAACCAACCGTTTAACTTTTTAAATGTATTTCAAAATTTGTAAAAATCCTCTTCTTTTTCTCCCTTTTTAAAACGAAATAAAAATCTCCATGCAAACATTTGCCTGCATTTGAGTACTACTTTCTTTAGAAATCCATAAATCTTTTCTTTTTTATTTTTATAAAACTACAAAAAAAGAACAGAAAACCAAAATAAATCTAATACATAAATAAATATTTATATAAAAATAATAAAAACTAAACAATGCTAAAATAGTAAATTGTAACACGAAGGGAAATATTGAAATGTATTCAAAGCGATTTTAATAAATTACAACAGTACAGCACTAAATAATAGAAAACCAAATTAATAAATCATTTTGAAGCACAGTTTTCTTTTTTATCTATTATTTATTTAGGTTAATGCAAATATAAATTATTAAAACTTTTTGTTTGTAAGTGGGTTGTTATACAATTTTTGAAGAAATTTACACATATTTAATTAACAAATATTTCTTTTTGATAAAACTTATTAATTTAAAGTACTTTTTAAGAAATTCTGAAGAAAATAAAGACACACTTTAAACCCCGTATTCAGAAAAAAATTTAAATTTAAACCATGGCAGAACAATCAAGGTACAATTATTATAAAGTATGTTCTCAATTGTACATTCCCTATAACGTCACACGAAAGAAAATGAAAAAATATAAAAAGGAAATGTCAAAAAAAAAATTGAATTTAAATTTTTATTACAAAAAATTCAATTTCAACCATAAATTTATTAATAATTGAAGAAAGGCTATATTTTTAAATAAGTGTATACTAATTTCAATTAAAACGTAAAAAATTTATAAAATATCGCGGCAACAAATTAAAAGTTAAGTGATTAAATACATAGTTTGACGCTTTAGGGGTGAATATTAGAAACTCTATCTAATAATTGTACCAGGTAAATTGATTGTACCATGAATTTAAACAATGTTTTAAAGCAAAATTTCCATACAAAATTTGATTTTAAAACGTTTAAATTTAAAATTTGTTTATGAATACGGCCTTAAGTATTTTACAGGAAAAATATTAATTTTGAAGTACTAATTTGCCTAAAAATTTAAATATTTTATAAGAAAGTTTATATAGTTTGCAGAATTTTCCAAATGTAAATTTTTGTAGAAAGCCATTTAAGAAAATGTACTTTTTAGCAATGTATTTTGAAGTAAATACTTACATGTTACGAAAATTGTATCTTATTAAGTACTTTTTTTGAAAACGACCATACTTCAAGAAATTGTGTTGTGTACATCTAAATATTTTTTTAAAGTACTTTTTCAAAAAACGTACTTTTTAAGAAAGGTACTTTTTCATAACAGCTACTTTTTTAAGTACTTTTTAAAAAAAATTTACTTTTTATTAAGTACTTATTCAAAAAAGCTAATTTTTATTAAGTACTTTTTCAAAATAGATACTTTTTATTAAGTATTTTTTCAAAAAAAAAAAAAATACTTAAAAAAGCACTTTTTCTGTTAAGTACTTTTTCAAAAAAATTTGCTTTTTATTAAGTACTGCTTCAAAAAAAGTTAATTTACAAAAAAGGTACTTTTTCAAAAAATGTACATACTTTCTTTTTTAAGTACTTTTAAAAAAGGTACTTTTTTTAAAAAATGCAGTTTTTATTAAGTATTATTTCAAAAAAAAATACTTAAAAAAGCACTTTTTCTGTTAAGTACTTTTTCAAAAAATGTACTTTCATTAAGTATTTTTTTAAAAAATTTACTTTTTATTCAGTATTTTTACAAAAAAGGTACTTTTTATTAAGTACATTTTCAAAAAATGCACTTTTTATTAAGTACTTTTTCAAAAAATGTAGTTTTTCAAAACAATTACTTTTCATTAAGTACTTTTCCAAAAAATTTACTTTTTTAAAACAGATATGTACTTTATATTAAACTTTTTAAAAAAAAAATACATTTTACTAAGTACTTTTCAAAAAATGTATTTTTTATTAAGTACTTCTTCAAAAACAGTTACTTTTTATTAAGTAATTTTTTAAAAAGGGTACTTTTATTCAGTCTTTTTTCAAAAAAGGTACCCTTCAAAAAGAGACTTTTTCTTTTACTTTTTATTCAGTATTTCTTCAAAATAGGTACTTTTTATTCTGTATTTTTTCAAAATAGGTACCTTCTCAAAACAATTACTTTTTGTTAGGTACTTTTCACTAAATACTTTTGAAAAAATGTACTTTTTAGTAAGTATTTTTTCAAAAAAGTTACCTTTTCAAAAAATGTACTTTTTATTAAGCACCTTTTCAGTTAAGTACTATTTCAAAAAAGGTACTTTTTATTAAGTAATTTTTCAAAAAATGTACTTTCATTAAGTAATTTTTTAAAAAAGATACTTTTTAATCAGTATTTTTTCAAAAAAAGGTACTTATTATTAAGTACTTCTTCAAAAAAAGTACTTTTTATGAAGTACTTTTTCAAAAAATGCACTTTTTATTAAGCACTTTTTTAAAAAATGTACATTCATTAAGTAATTTTTTAAAAAAGGAACTTTTTATTCAGTATTTTTCAAAAAAGGTACTTTTAATTGAGTACTTTCTCAAAAAAGCTACTTTTTATTAAGTACTTTTTCAAAAAAAAATACGTTTTATTAAGTACTTTTTCAAAAAAGGTACTTTCTATTAAGTAATTTTTCAAAAAGGTACTTTTTATTAAGAACTTTTTCGAAAAAGGTACTTTTTATAAAGTACTTTTCCAAAAAATTTACTTTTTCAAAAACGCTACTTTTAATCAACTAATTTTTCAAAAAAAAGGAAATTTGGGAACCTATTCCCGAATACTTCTTCGGCAATGGCTCATCAATTCGTAGTCACTGGACATTGGATCGCACAACACATTACAGGGAAAATTCCGTGTTGTACATTTTGTTTTGAGAGATTTAAAGTACGTTTTTGAAAAGGTACTTAAAAAAAGTATTATAATCTTTTTTGAAAAAAAACTTCTTAAAAAGTTTTACTTTTATAGGAACTTCTTCTATAGTAATTTTGATTATTTTAAGTATTTAATACTTTTTATTTTGAAAAGAAATATTAAAGAAAATGTACTTTTTAATACTACTTCTTGTATTGGTTCTAGACATCATTTGGACAAAAGGTACTTACTAAAAAAGTACTTCTTACAGAAAGATTCTACTTCGAAACTGCCCCCAAAAAAGTACTTTTTAAAAAAAAGGCAAAAATTTGAATTTTTTGCGATTTTCGTTTTAATTTCAACATTTGTTCGTATCTAAAAATTTCGCCATGTAAAAGTGTTTAATAGTTTGAAATATGCATTTTGTACTTCTTTGGCATCAATATTAGATGGTGTAAATTTTAATTTCTTTAAAAGCAACAACCCACTCCACCTCAAATCGTTTAGCATAGATAAATAAAACCACGCTTTTTTTTCAATAAACAAACTGCATAAGAAAAAAATACACTAAAATATCTACTAGAACATTTAACAAGATGAAAAAAAAACAAACAAACTTATGTATGAAATACACGGGCCTTATTTTTCAAAAATAAAAATAAAAAAAATATAAAAAGTAAAGAGAAAAACAAATTAATTAAATAAAAATCAAGAAAACTCTAAAATAAATAAGAATTTATTTACTTAAAAAACAAATACAAAACATTAAGAAATCGATCTAGAGATGAGACAAAAGAAAATGAAAAATATTTAAATTTATTTGCCAGCTTAGTTAATTTTTTATGAAATTTAAAAACAAATAAACTTTTTAAGTTCTTTTTTTACAAACTGCAAACACATTTGAATACAAAGCAAACAACAAGAAATTATTATTAAAAAAATATAACAAAACGAAAAGGAAAATAGTAGAACAATTGATAAAAGAATCTTTAGCTGAAATTATTAACAAAAAAATAAAATCATTAAGTATTTTAAATAAAACTCAATGATTTTATTTCAAATAAACAAACAAACATTTTATATTAAGCAACATAAACAATTGCATATTAATATTTAAAAACAAATTTATAATAATAATAAAAAAATATTAATAATAATGAAAAAATTTAGCTGATAAAAAATCCTATTTCCCTTTTGCCTTTTAGTAATTATATTTGCAAAGCTGAAATAAACAAATTTTTTTAGACTTTTTAATTATAATAAAATAAATTATTAAAATAAAATAAAATAAATATGTAATTGAACATTGAACAAACCAAAAAAAAATAAACAAAACTCATTCAACACAATACACACTTGCATTATAAGAGTATAAGAGAAATTTGTAAACAACTCCCTTTGATTTAAAACAACAATAAGTGAACCAAAAAAAAATCACTTTAAATATTTATAAATTAAAACAAAATAAAAAATATTAATATAAAATAAAATAAAAGAAAATGTAAATTTATGTATATGTAGGTTAAATGAATTAAACAATACATTTACATATATGGTTTTAATAATTTCAGAACAAGAGCAGTATTAAATGGAACAGTGGACTTAGGGCATTATTTCCTAAATCCCGCCACCAATTGATAGTTTTATATTGAAAACAAAATATCAAAAATTTAAATATTTTTTTTCATAAAAATTCTATTGTTTTTATGCCCGTAACTTCAAAAATTAGATAACTACGGTGTGAAATACCCAGCAGATAAATTTACCTAAAAGGTAACTTGACTTTAATTTGTAATCAATATCTACGGGTAAAAATTACAAAATATTTTTTCTCCATAAGTAACTAAGCACTGATAAATATCTATTTGTGGAAATTACGGGCATTAGAAGGCAAAATTATGGCTTTGATTTAATTTTTTATTTGTAAATTGTCGATACATATTTTGTTTTCGATATAAAACTATCACTTGGCGCCAGTATTTAGAAAATAAGGATCTTAATATTCAAATGAATAACTTGTGTGCTAAAAATTAGTGTGAATGGCATCTCTCCTTATTATTTATAATACAATTATGGCATTTTGTGAGGTATACTTTTAGGCAGTTGTGCTAAATATTTGTGTACATAGTTGCCAGATGATTTATGTACAAAATCCTCAAATTTAAAAAAAAAAACTTCCAAAATTTACAACTTTTGACTTTCCAAAACGTTGATGATTTTTGATATGAAATTTTTTCGGCTCTGGATCCGCATCTGTACTTGTATTAAGTTAAATAAAACTTAAACCATTCAATATAAAAATTCTCAAAAATACGTAAATTTATTCAAATATTGTACAAATTTATAAACATTAAAATTTATTAAACATTAAACATTACTATTACTCGGTAGGTTAAACAAACCGTATAGTTGCTAATGTTACCTTTTTGGATGAGTTTGTCCACATACACTTAAAATCGGACTTGTGCTGGGATATCTTTCCTGTGTTCTTCAGTTACTTTTTTACAAGAGTCCAATACCTTTCCACAGGTCAAAGTTCTGGACAGGATTTGCTCACGTGGTGTAAAATTTACATTATTGTTTGAATTTTTCGTTCATTATATTGTGTCTAAGTTCTTTTGCGCATTGCGATCTGTAACTTTCTGAACTTTATATGACTTCAACCCAGCATAGGCACTACTTTTTGTTAATTTTGTCTGATGTGGTAAAAATTTAAACTCTTTTTTGCAATGGATGCATATTTAGATAAATGTTGCAGAAAATTTTTTAATAATTTTTTAAAATTACTAAATAAAAGTTTTTACCAATATTTTTCTATACATGAAATATTTGAGATTATTTAAGAATAAACATTAAATTTTATTTTGTAAATAAACACTTAAAATAAAATTGTGTATCGAAATCTTAAGTATGACCAGCAAGAACAATCTCTGACATTTACTTCATAAGGATAATTTCATTCATGCCCACGACTACGCTGTAAGTGATCCATTCGTAAGTTCCAAGTTTCCATCACTCTTTCTAGCATTGCTACTGGTATCTCACGAAGTAATGTTGGTTTCCAAGTCTTAAATAGTAGCTGGCTGAATTTTGACTTAAAATAACTCTCAAAAATTCAGAAGTGTTAATTTAGGTGGCCAATTGATAGGACCGGTACGAGAAATTAGCAAAGGGCATATATGCTCTAAGTTTATTTTTCTCTCAGAACGCAGATCTTCGTAATACAGCAGAATACGTTAGAGAAGTTGTTGGAGTCTTTCCATGATGAATTGTTAAACAATATTGAATAAAAATAAGATGCTATCCACGCGTATGTGACAAAAATTCACCCTGTACTTAAAATGTCTTAATCACCACTTTTGGATACAAACTATACTGTAGCGAGCCATAGTTATAGATTTTATATAATTTACAAATCGATTTAGATGATTTTTAATGAATATAATCACATAAAAACAGATATTACTCACTAAATTAACTCTTAGCATTCAAAGATATTCTCTAATTCTCTTTTTACAAATTCCATAGTAAAGATCAAATCCATTATGCTACTAATTTTCCATTTTTGCTTATACAATTTTGTATTGATAAAATCATATCATGTGATTTATAGTTGGGGTATTCACACGGTCTACTATTTGGTCATATTGTCATAATGTCCTAATATTTTATGATAGTTTAAACAAATTTTTGTTGTGTTTCAAACAAAAAAGTTCTAAACTAATACGACTATTTGAACTGTGTTTACTGTTTTGTCATAAAATAATATTTTTGTTGTTTAAAACACTACAACAACAATATGACTAATAGCAGACCGTGTGAATACCACAAGTATTTTTTATGTGAATAGTTCCTCTCAAAGAATGTTCCAATGTTTTCTTAAAAAACAAATGTTTAAAAAAAATTAAATAAACTAATAATACAAATTTGTCACATTTTTATTTAATAAAGCAGTTATACTCAATTTCATAAGATTACAACTGGGTTTGTCCAGCCATATTTTTTAAAAGAGTAAACCTAGCACTTTTGCATATCAGCTGGATCTCAAAGCAAAGCTTCAAATTAATTTATTAAATTTTAGCTTAAATCACTAAAACCTTAATTCAAAACTATAAATGTAATATAATTCATTCCATAAAACTATTCGTGAAAAGAAAGAAATCTACTTAGCTTCAATTTGAATAGAATTAATTCATTACACATTTGAATGACAAAATATTTATTAATTGAAATCTAATACGAATTGTTTTACAAAATGAATTGAAAATTATAGTTTCAAGCCTTTTTGTAATAGATTTGAATTGAAGAAAATTGTAATCATTCAATCCATTTTTAAAGCAATTTGTAATGGATTTTATTTTAAGAAAACTTGAAAGATTCAATAAGGAATTATTTCTGTAAAGAACGAAGTCTAAAAGGAATGAACTCAATTTGTTTGATGTAGTAAGCAATTAAGACTATGAATTTATTCGTAATGAATTTATTAACAGTTTGGTTAAGATATAAACTTTAATTTTTAAAATTTAATTAAGAATTAATTATTACGAACAATTGCCTCAAAGTTCCAGTAAATCTGTATGAAAAGTCCCAAAGTATAATATATTCCGAAATGTATTGGACTACAGAAAATATTTCTTCTTTTAGAGTAAATGTAAACAAATTTTAAATATGAATACATTTAATATCATTCAATTCTTGGCAAACTTATTTTGTTAGGAACTAAATCTAAGCAAAATCGACGCAGTTTAAGGAAATTTTCTTAATTGATTTCTGTTAAATCCTTAAAATAATAAATTTTTTAAAACTTCCAAACACTAGTCATTCTAACTGCTTTGGAAATCTGAAGTTATAAATCATATTAAATGTCAGCGTAATTATTAATACCGTTACTTAGTTATTGTAATAATTAAATATAAGTTTTAACTATAAACAAAAATGCAGAAAAATTACAAAATCATTGTTCAAAAAACAAACGAACGATAAAAATATCTGTAACAATTTATATATAGAAAATGTGTGAAATTTGAAAAAAACACACACAATTTAAACAAACAGAAACGCCCAATTCTTATGAATAAAAATTTATATAAAACGAAAATAAAAGGAGCATTCACACCATAAGTTTGTTAAAAACAGGAGTGAATGCCAAGTTCCTTTATTTTTCTGATAAACTAAAACAAAAAACCAAAACAAAAATGCTTTAAATTGGCACTAAATGTTTAGCAATTTTGCAACAAATTAAATATAATTCTAATTAATATACAATACATTAATTTAAAACAAAACCAGTCCATATTACTTTAAAGAAATTAAAACAAATTAGTTTTGTTTGCTTTAGATTTTTAGATAATTTAATTTTGGTTATTTTGTTTTATTTTTTGTATTGTAAATTGTTTTTAGTTTTTGTTCACTATTTAATTTTTTAAATTTTGTTTTTATTAGTGTAGTGTAAACAAACGAAATCTTTAACTTATTAATTTTATGACTTACGAGTATTTAAAGTAAAAGGTATAATAACTAACAAAAATAAAACTTAGTAAATTTTTAGGAAAATTATAAATAAATTAATTTAGGTGAGTGTGTATGTGTGGAAAAGTTTTCAAAGTAAAATAAAAACAAAAATCTAATATAATAATATAAAATCAATAATAAATCATTTGTATGTGTAACACTTGAAAAAAAAAAACATCCTACAATTAAATGTTTAAAACCAATGAAACACTGAAAGAAAAAACTACTTAAAAACAAACCAACCAATCTACAAAATAAAAACCAAAAAATTGTATATGTAAAATAAAAATTGATTAAATAAATGTACTTCACAACAGAATATTATGAGAAAAAAAAAACACAAAAATGAAAAACAAATCATTTGTTCATTCGGAAAAGAAAAAAATAATAAAATGTTCTACACCCACTGTGTCTTCAATGACTTTTTTTCCAATAGTAAAACAAAAAAAAAAATCCCATGTGTTTTATTTCCTTTAAGCTTATCCTTTAAACTTATCAAAATTTAAACCATTGAACATAACTATGGTTTACATTTTTTTAAATTAACTCAGGCCTTATTCATAATCAATTTATTAATTTATTTAAGGTTTATAAAACAAATTTTGTTTTAAAAACCTTTAATAAATTTAAAAATTGCTTACGAATATTGGAAAACTTTTTAGCAGTTAGCTTCATCAGTTTATTGAAACAAAGTAAGTTAGTTAATGTAAATCAAAATATAAAGGTGGAAATAAGTAACTGCAATAATTAGGTCATAATTAAAATAAGGTTTAGCAATTACAAAACCAGAAATTATACAAAGTTAAGCGGTGGACATAATTTGTCTCATATGGCAACGCTTGGCATAAATCTCAATAAGGAAAACCAAAGTCTACTTTTAGGCAGTTGTCGTTTATTATGTTTTCAATATTTGCAGCAGATACGAACCTGTATTACCAGGAGTTTTGCAAAAGTTAAATAAAATGGCTACCGATTTAAAACGGATTTGGATTATTTTGCTAAGGGTAACTAAGTGGTAACGGTAATTTCATCCTTATATAAGTTATAGTGTGTTAAAATTGACAAAATGAAAAACTAGTAAGAGTGTTATATTCTTTGTATACCCACCATCAATTTGTGGGTATTTTTATACCCTACACCAACATAATGGGGAGGGTATTATGCGTTTGTGCAGATTTTTGTAACTCCCAAAAATCAAATTTGGTTTGAAACTGGCTGAAATCGGTCCATTATTTCACCTAGCCCCCATACAAATGTCCTTCCGAAATTGGACTTTATCGGTCATAAATGTTTAATTTATACATGTATCTACACAAAATTCGCTCCAAATAAGTTTTATATATAAAAAATTCATGTCACCAAATTTTGTTACGATCGGTTCATAATTAGTCATAGCTCCCATATATACCCGCTTCCGCAAATCACTTTAACGTGCATAAATCGCTTAAAACTGTTGGTATACTCACAAAATTCAACATAGTTGACTTTAATATAGACATAAATCACACGACCTAATTTCATGGTGATCGGTATATTATTGGTCATAGCTCCCATATAAGGCCCACTTCCGAAAATCACGCACGAATATAAATTATTGATATTTTTAATAGAAAAATGGCTATTTACTAGGGTATTCGATTTTTTTCTTGTTCGAATAAAACGAATAACTCGAATAAGAGATTTTAACTTGTTCGAATAATTCGATCACACGTTTAAAATTAATCGAATTATTCGAATAATTTAAATTTTTTTAAAAAAGTAAAGAATGAAGTTTTGATGTAGGTTTTTTAATATTTTATTGTCAAAGAAAAACAAAAAATAACGTTAAAGTTAACAATTCAAGTATTGATAATGTTAAAAAACTTTCAAAAACAAAGTCCATTATGAAATTTTCAACAGAAATATTCTGATCAGATTAACTCCCGAACAATCTACAAAAAAATTGACTAGCAAAACCCTTAGTTTCCGTTTTGGAGCTAAGCTTTAAAAAATTTGAGCTAGTTGGACATGATCCTGAATTCAAATACAATATAAACGTATTAACAACTTTTTTATGTCGTTCATTAATTCGGGTTTTAAATTGAGTAACTAATTATTTAGCAAATTAATTAATCACTATTTCTAAATTATTTATAACAAATTGTAATATACATCAATCTATATCAACGTTGCGGAATCTTTGCTTAATAAAAATGTCTTGGGGAATTACACAATAAAGGGAATCTGTCCAAAGTTTGATATCATTCATTGTCCACTCCACTTTAATGTAAGTTAATATTTTGATTATTAATTTCGATTATTCTAATATTTCGCCAGCTAAATAACAAATATTTTATTCCGTACCTTTTATTTTCATTGGTTCAAGTCCTAAGTTCAAAATTTTTAAAAATTTGTTTTCGGAATTGTAACTTCTTGCAGTAATATTTATATATTTATAGAAGGAGCTATCGGAACACTCATCTACAATGATCGAAAGTCCCTTTGTCTTTAGTTATTTGTCGAATTTCAGAAACAGTACAATCATTAATCATTTTTACTTATTTAAATTTTAAATTATGAAAAATTTTAAGCAATTTAATAAATTTAAATATATATGAACATTTATTCGATTATTCTACATAAAATTGTTCGAATTATTCGTTATTCGAAAATGGCCATCTTTAAATTGTTCGAATAATTATTCGTAAGAAATTATTCGCTTAATCGAACGATCATTAGTCGAATGAATACACTACTATTTACTTAGGTCGGGCTTGACCGACCATACTTTCTTACTTGTTTTCAAATTAAAAAAGTAAAGCAAAACTTCCCACATAGAAGACCTTGTAAGACGACTTAACACAAGTTGAAATTTTGAGTTCTTAAATGAGTCTCTAAGGAAACTTATAGGACATATTGGCAAAATTGTTTAAAAAAAACTTCGAGTAGGAGAAAACCGGTCAAATAGGAAACTATTTTACTGTTTTTCCGTTTAATTTAGTATTAAACTACTTATTTCAGGGATTTCCCGGGAATGAAAACATTTTTGTTACTAATTCTTGCGAATGGAAAAAATTCGGGAAATTAGGAACCCTAACCTGTATTCAAACCAGAAAGAGCTAGTTTTGAATTGCTTTCAAAAAGCGTATGATTTCAAAATAAGTTGTAACATTTTCACCTTGATGACTTTGTTAATCTTAATTGATCTGGCGGCATTATTGGATCATACTTCTTCGAGTATGAGTAGTGACTGTTACTTGAACTCGATATAGTGGCATTATAACAAAGTTCCTTCTAACTAATTTTAATGATATTGATGTAGACGTCATATGGTTTCAACAAGACCACATTCCATACAGCCCACGAAACAATACAATAATTACATGAGACATTTTCTGGTCGTGTACTCTCTCGTTTCGTTACATTTGATAGCTATAACTGCTCTAAATATTTTACAGTCCGATTATAATTGCAATATACATATATGCAATATATAAAATCGGATTGTATCTGATCACAGGTCACCAGTATTCAACTAATTTATTTGTGTTGTTCTTTCTGACGATCCTCACAATTTGTTCATATTTTCGTGATGTAAAAATAAGTAAGTGCATTATTTCGCTTAATTATAATTTGTCGCCCACAATATGACAAATTCTATCAGCTGTTCAGTTCCGTTAAAGCGACAAGCTAGTCTATTACGTATAAGATACTACGCAGAAAGCTTTCCGTTAAATTAATAATAAAATATATCCAGAATTGAGCAGATAAAATAATGTTATTCATTCTTTGTTAAAATAAATTCATAACCATTAATAATTTTTTTCAGTATTTTTTATTATTTTTGCCTTTTTTTAAACATAAAATAGTGGACGTATAATTATTTCATTTTTATTTAAATTATATCACATTATCGTATAAATTAACAATTATTTCGTTATTATTCTTAAAAATTTTATTCTGGTTTAAATTTAACTATTCACTAAAAACCTACAATCGTGTTTTTTTTATAAGTAAATACAATATATTTAAATAAAATTAAATTAAATATTACAAATATGGACGCAAACTATAAAAAAACAATAGACTTATTACAAAAGCTAACAAAGGAATAAAAGAGTAGACATTTATGCCATTATTATTGTACATTAAATGTTGTCAACTATTTTTTTTATTACAAATAAATTAAATGGAATTAAATTAAACAAAATAAAATATTACAATTAAAAAAATAACATAAAATACAAATTTGAGTCAGGTTTTCTTAAAAAAAAATTAGCAATTACAAAAAAAAAAATAAATTGTTTTACAGAAATTTTGAAATAAATAATTTTACAGTTGAACAAAATTTTACAAATTTTTTATTTTTTTATTGGTTATTGGAAACTTAAATAAATTTTAGTGGAACTAATGAAAACCAGGTTAAAATACTGGGTTTAAAAAGAATTTTTGATAAAATATTTGAAATAGAGAACTTAAGAAGCTTTTTAAAACTTTATTTCAGTTTAGAAGTAAATTGATTAACATGTTTTAGAGCTTTTAAGCTACAATCTCAAAAAATTAATTTAAACTATGAAAACTTAAGCTTTTTCAAGAGTTATTTAAATTAAATTATGACTTTGAAAACATGATTTAGAGCTTTTAAGCCAAGATTTCAAATAAATATGTTAATAAGCTCTTTTAAGCTTTATTTCACAAGATATTTATTTCTCTGAGATTTCAAAAAATATGCTTAAACCATATTAACTTAAGAAGCTTTTTCAAGCAATATTTTAATAAGCTTTATTTAAAACATACAAGGTTTGACTTAAATTGATTTCTTATTTTGAATTTATAAACGTGATTTAGAGCTTTTAAGCTAAAATCTCAAAAAATTAATTTAAACTATGAAAACTTTTTCAAGAATTATTTAAATTAAATTAATTTCTTATTTAGCCCAATTATGAAAAAAATTCCCTGGGAGTTTTTTCCCTTTTCTCATTTTTCCTATTCAAATTCTATGTTAAAAAAACGGAAAGGGAATTTTATTCATAATTGGGCTGATTATGACTTTAAAAACATGATTTAAAGCTTTTAAGCTAAGATTTCAAACAAATATGTTAATACGCTCTTTTATGCTTTATTTCTTTGAGATTTCAAACTTAGGAAGCTTTTTCAGCATTTTAAGCCAAGATTTCAGAAACTAAGTTTAAACTTGATTTATTAGAATAAGTCAATAAATAATTCAGCACCATTTTCATGATGTCTGGTTATTTGCTAACCCTTAGGTTTGTATGAAAATTGTCAATATAACTTTAGGTTTAAAAATAACTACACATTGTGAATATTAAATTATTAAAATTAGACAACATAACTTAGAAATTTAAAGCTTTATTACAAAGTTTTAATGAAAAAGTTCTCAAATCATATATTTAGTACTGGGCAAGTTAGTTTAAACTCTAGTTAAACCAGCATTTTAACCTAGTCACCAACTACAATAAACCTACAAAAACGATTATTATTATTGTGTTGCTATTTATTATGTTTTATAACTAAGAATTAAGTCAGTCGTTGTTAAGCTTTAATTGTCTTAATTTAAAAAAAAATGCAAAGCTTTTCGTGACAACCACAAAAAAGTTGCCATTTAAAAAATACATTTTCAAATAAAAAGAGATTCTAACTAAATATGTACGTAAGTAATAAGAATATAAAGTATATGTATCCCTGCTCTACTAGTCAAACTTATCAATAGAGTTAGAGTTAAATTTCTGTTTAAAGTAGAGAGTACAAAACTAAACAAACTAATAATATAGAGATTAAAAGAACACATTTCAATTGTTGCTGTGAGTTGGTGCATGATTACTGCCACTGGCCCTTTCCGATACAATTCTCGAAGTAGATCTACTACTGGGAGCTGCCGAGGGCGATAACTGTAGGTGCGTTAGGGAAGGCTGGGCGCTAGTAACTTCCAGTGAATTCAAAGTGTTGCTCGAGGCGGCCTTTTGGTTGGGGAACAAAACCGAGTAGGCTGGAGGAGGATCCAATTCTTCGTAGTTGGGCGGTGCTGTGGTAGTGGAATGATTGTTCATGGCTTCATTGGCTGAGGCTAAAGCAGATGCGCGCTCATTGTTGGCCGCATGCTGGGAAGCGGAGGCTGAAAATGAACGTATGGTTTGAATGTGATAGCTAAAGCGACAACACCAAACTAAGGACAGACAAAACAGTACACAAAACAGGGCGAGATAGCCAGGATATGGGATGGGTAGTAAGTATTGTAAGTGTTTGGGATTTAGGATTATGAAATTTGCACATTTAAGAGGAAACAGGGTTAATGAGAGTTGGTGGTAAGAACGGGGTTTATAGGTCGTGTCATTGTTACGGTCTAACTTCATGTCAAACTTACCCCATAAGCCACAAATCAGCAAAGCGCCGCCACACAACAACATGCCCAGCATGAGATAACCCCAAGGACCATACTTGGACAGATCTGAATTGACACCAGTGCGTGTTGAATTGCGTCTGTGATGACCTCCTATCGCACTAGTCGCATTGTCTGCCTTGCCTATGGGTATAGTAGCATTTGATTTTCCTGAATCTTGTTCCTCTGTAAGAGTTTCGTTAAATTCTTTACCTCCTTCCACTTTATGCAATGTGGTTTTATTGCTAATGGTCTGCTCGGTCACATCATCGTCCGACTGTAGAAAAGGTTTGCTGGTGGCTTTGGTTATGGAGGGCACATCATAGGCAAACAAATTGCGGAATACCTCCAAGGCAAAATGTTCAAAAATATCCGATTCCATGGAGGGTGGCATGGGTTCTCCCAGACGACTACGTTTCCAGCACATAGCGTAATCCTCATCACTGTCATACTCATTGCTATAGGGACAATGACGTATGCCATCGCATATTAAATCTTTGGAAATGCACAAGATGGGATCATCCCTACGGTTGACAAAGTTAAGTAAATATTTTGTAAAGAAAACTTGAAACAAATTTAAAAATTACCCTATTCTTAAACATTGATGTTTCTTTTCACTGCGACACTCATCTCCCTTACCCAAAACGGTGACCATTAGTTTCGAGTTTAACGTGTGATTGCGATGCTCCCACACTATGCGTACTCTGCCATGGAACAGTCTTACTGGATCTTCCATTTCAGGGGCAGTCTCCTCCAGTTGGCAAGGGTCCACACGCCACTGCGGTGTATGAGGATCATGGGAACTGAACTAGAATTATAAAAAAACATACATATATTTAGTTTTTAACTGGACTGAGATTTTCATGCACTAAAAAAACGAAAAAATCTGTAGAAATATGCAGTAAAATCTGAAATATGTAAATCTGGGAACTATCAAAATAAGTGTTGAAGCTTTTTAGATTTTTCTGAAGTTTATTTAAACCATAGAATAATAAGTAGATAATGTCTAAAATTCCTGTAACAACTGTACCCAACTGTTCAGTTTAATTATTCAAGATTACTGGAGTCCACACAATGTAAAGTGTGCTAAAATATGCTCTCAAATTAAAATAATGATTTTTCCTTCTCACCGAATATTAAGCAGTGTGTCCACTACCAAGTTTTCTTGTGGAAGTTGCTTCCAGAAGTGACATCCATAAGTTTTTGTCGTGTAAACACGTATTAGAAGTCGACTTCCATAAGTCACGGCTTGCAGAAATGATGTGGAAACATGTGTTTGTTGCTTGCTGAAAGTAACTTGGACGACTTGCTGTGAACTGCAAGTAGTTTGAAGACTTGCAGAAGAAGTCGTGTATACGTTGGGTATCTTCTGTTTTCGTTTGGAGTAGTGAAAAACTTATTTGGTAATTTAAAAGCATGAAAGTTATCCTGAATTATGGGACACGTCCACAAAAGACTATAAGAATAGAATTAAAAAACAAAACGGCAATAGGTTTAATAGCGCCTCATGAACCTCCGAAATCAATTTTGTCAAGAAGTAAACAAAGAAAGTTAAACAAATCTTCGGTCCACAATTCTTCAAGCAATGTATTTTCGAAACTTAAATCTATCCGCCGCCGCACTCAATTTCTCACCCAAACATTTATTTCTGTTTCTTTTCAAATTAATATGCTGCGATGTCAGCTGCCAATCTTACTTTGCCACAAGACAATTTTATACTGTCATTCTTAAAAAAAGCAAACTCTACTGCAATCTGTATTCACATTGTGTGGAAACACGTCTTAAATTTCTTGCAGCAAATTCGTCGTAATAACTTCAACAAATTACTTCTGGAAGCAGACTTCCGCAAGTTTTGGTTTGAGTGGAAATTGAAGTGTTCTGCAAATACTTGCAGAAGTTCTTCCGCAAGTGACTTGCTTTAGATTCAGTATCGGTCAAGCTCTAATAATAAGAAACGACACCTAATCGTAAAACCCGAAATGATGAGAATGTATTAATAAAAAAAAACTTTTCAACCTCACAAAATTTTGTATAGAAACGGCTATACAAATTGTCTTTAAAATCGACTGTTATAAAAAACATTTCACCGATTGCTCACCAAAGCTAATTTTGAATGTGTTCCATCGGTTTCAACCCAGTCAAAAAAGTTTGAAGACCATGAATTGAAGACACTACTCAATGAAGATTGTTGTCAAAATCAACAAGAGCTTGCAAAATTATTGGCAGCTACTCAAGCATCAATTTCAAAACGTTTGCGAGCTGCTGGATTGATCCAAAAGTAGGGAAATTGGATACCATACGAATTGAAGCTGAGAAACCTTGAAAGACGATAATTTTTGCACCGATGTAAAATGGATCCATTCATACAATAACCCACAGAGTAATAGATCGTATGTGAAGCCACAGCCAGTCTAATCGACAGCAAAGACAAATATCCATGGAGCTAAGGTAATTATCTGTATTTGGTGGGACCAGGCGCGGATCCGGAGGGGTGAAATTGGAAATTGCCCCCCCAAAACCGAAAAGTTTTCATATAAAAAAAGGAATAAGAAGAAAAATGTAGAACAAATTTCAATTCCCCCCCCCACAAATGGTTGACCTGGAACCGCGCCTGGGTGGGACCAAAAGGGTCCTATCTATTATTAGCTGCTAAAGGCTGACCAAACCATTACAGGGAACCTGTACCGAACTAATTCGTTTGAAGCGAATAGACATGAAATCGTAATATTCTATTATGACAACGCTCGGCCACCTGTTGCAATATCTGTTAAAAAGTATTTAGAATGAAGTGGTTGGGAAGTTATGCCTCACACGCCCCATCCGACTACTATTTCTTTCGATCGATGCAGATAGCTCTCTTTTAGCTCGGAATCCATATGTTGTCAGAAAGATGGGAATAGGCTACCAATGGCCAATACTTTAAATAAATTTATATACTACAAATGTTTATAGAAGATAAAGATTATATGAATAAAACTTTCAATTGTGAAAAAAAGTGCAGTTAGTTTTAATATTAGAAGATTTGTTATTTTAAAAAATATTTAACTTTATTATTTAAAATGATATAAATCTACCATAAAAGCTTTGGTTTTTTCTACATTTTAGAAATACATATTGTACACTTTTTTTTGTTGTCATTTTACACCATTATCAGAATTCATGATTTCTCATCATAGAACGTGACATCAATTATTCAAAAGAAACGTAAACTCCTACAACAACAAAACAAAAACTAAATAGTTTTTAACAAATCCGAATCTCACATACTCACATGTGAATGAAGCTTGTTTTTGCATAAAATTTTACGGTAAAGTATTTTGATGGATGTACATTAGGGTGGACTACATATGTTAAGAGCCAATAAAAATATTTGTAAAACAACAGATACATTTAAATATATATTTGAGCCGCCCTAATGAACATACATATGTGTCAGTTTGTCAAATTCAGGAGGGGGTGGAGTTTGTATTTGTACTGCTGTAAACCAAGTATTTGTATTTATATCTGTCTATCATAGACAGTTTTTATTTAGATTTATTTGAGTTTTTATTAACAATTTATTTATTTATAGAATAAAAATGTCTATAAATTTTAAATGAAATATTTTAGCAACACCGCGTTGAAATTCTTTTTTTACATTTTTTTCAAAATATACTCGTATTTTTATTATTTAAGCGGATTTTAGAGGTTTTCAAACGAAAACTATCATTCATCAACAACAGCACAGCAGCACCTAGATGTGAGGATTAACAACACTCACTTTAAAACAGAAATCATATTTAGTTTTTGAACAAATGTGATTATTTATATACATAAATATATGTACATATGTAGTTAAACATTTTAAAATTTAATTTAAAACCTAATTTTATTTCAAAGTGTAGGTACTTTTAACAGAAAAACATTATCAGTTCTACAGAAAATATTGTTTATAGCCATGATACAACAACATAAGGTATACTCAGTAGAAAATAAATTCTCAATTATACAATTCTTGCAAAGTCAAACAAAAGAAAATATAAAAAAATATGAAAAAAATCAAAATCAAAGTTTGACGTTATAGGGCTAAATATTGAAAACTCTCCCTAGTGATTCTACCTTCTACAATTATTGTATCATGGTTTATAGCTTTGTTTTCTCTACAAAAAAATATAAGAATAATTAATTTGTGAATGAATCTTTGAATCATTCATGAATTTTAATTTTTTAAAAATTCTTGAAGGCATTAAATTTGCTCAAAATATGAATGAAATTAAAATTTTATGAATTCATCATGAATTAAAATTATTGAATGCATTCGATCCATCCAAAAAATTAATTGAATTTTCAAGTGTTTAGCTTTTATTTTGAAACATTTGTACAATAAAAATTCATTCAAAGTATTGGCCATTGTTAGCTATGACCTTTTCCCATCCTTATGGCAACATATGGATTCCGAACCAAAAAAACTGCTCATCTTTTGAGGCCAAGAACAAATCAAGCCAATATCGCATACTCTGTTCAAAAGAAAAACGTATCCCAGAGAGTCGGACGGGGCACATTCTGGACTATAAAGTTGGTGAGGCAAAACATCTCAACCACTTCTTTCTAAATACTTTTTAACAGTTATTGAAATATTTGGCCGATCATTGTCATGATGGAATATTACGGCCGCATATTCTGGGCATTTTTCGACCAATACTAGCTTCAAACAAATCAGTTTCGTTCAGTAGAGGTTACCTGTAATGGACTGGCCAGATTCCAGCAGTTCATAATAGATAGGAAACTTTTGGTCCCATCAAATACAGAGCATTACCTTAGCGCTATGGATAGTTGGCTTTGGTGTCGATTCGTCTGGTTGGCCGTGCTTCACATACGATCTGTTACGCATTGGGTTATTGTAATGATTACATTGTTCATCTCTAGTAATGATTCGTTGCAAAAATTATATTCCTTTATAAAGTTCAAGCTGTATTTCGGACATGCAAAATCATCTTTCAATGTCTCTCGGATTCTAATCGTATGGTCCCAATTTAACTGCTTTTGGATGAATCCTGCAGATTGAAAACGTTTTGAAATTGCTAATTGAGTAGCTCTCAATGGTTTTGCAAGCCCTTTTTGAGTTTGACAACAATCTTCATTGAGTAATGCCTCTAATTCTTGGCTTTCAAATATTTTTGCCTGGCCTGGACTTCTGAACAGCACAAACCCTCTCTCGCACCTTGAAACCGCTGAAACACATTCACCATAAGCTTTAATGAGCAATGTGTGCGGCACTTTCTTTCAAATTAAAGAAGTAAAGAAAAACTTCCCGAATGTGACGCGCTGTTGGCACAAAATTTCTCATTTTCGGAGCAAAAAAAACTTTGGTGTTTACACTATAATATTCAATATCTAAGTGAGAATAAATGACAGATATGTACCCATTAAATTGACATACCCAATAAAATTGTAATGAAATCATTTTGTTATTGACCCTCATTCGAATTCATTTTTCAATTCAGATAAAAAGTACAAAAAAATAAGCTCAGATTCCGACTTTTTTATTCATGATGAATTTATTCAAATTTAAATAAAATTCATATTTTGGTGAATTTCATGATGAATTAAATATGAATCATTCATTTACTGATCTGGTGTATAGCAGTGTTTTCTATACAAAATATTTTGTATAACAGTATTTTACTATAGAAACTATGTGTGCAGCTGTTATTGTATCGAATATTTTGTGTATAACAGGTTTTCTACAACACTTTGCTTTTTACACCATTTTTACTTGCTATTTTAGCATAAAGCAAATTTCAATTTATTGATTTTGAAGGAGATTTTACTCCTTGCATGACATTTAAGTATAATTTATTTATTTAATTAGTTTTTATCATAAAGTCAAGGTGGTTTTTGTATCTACTTTAAAACACTTTTGCTTTAAAAATCTTATTAATTTAAAACAAAAAAACTAAAGACAGAACAGCTCCAGTTGTTCTTAAAACCCCCTCACACTGATGTCAATGCGATTAAACAATTAAAACGCCATAAATTTACATGAATTAAAAGATTTTACTTAAATATTTCAGTGCTGGTGCTTTTATAGACAGCGCAGATTGAATAATCAATATTGAAACAATCTCCCTCCGTATTGTATGAATCTATAGGTATTGAGTACGATCATCAGATCATAAAACGAGTAGCAAGTATTTGTATCGTATTTATTAATAAAAAGCAAGTTCAATGTCATTTAAAAAAAAAAGTTGTAGATACAAGCAGAGACCTGTAAAAGTCATATTTATTTTCCTATAAACCCACAAACAAGTTTCATTTATTTTTGTCTCAAAAAACATTAAAAAAAACATTTATTTATTTTTAACAATTTTTAAGAAACTAATTACTTTTGATAACCTTTATTTAACTCATAATGAAATAAAATCAACATCAATGTCTTGTTGCTAATTGTAGTTGAAACATGTTTGACATCTTCATTTCAAATTGTATCTCGTAGATGTCGTTGTAAGTAGTAGTAGATACACAGTTCTAAAACAGTAAGTAGTTAAGTGTTAACAAACAATAATAGTTCTAATAAATAATTACGTAAAAAATTAAACAATTGTTGTAATAAACTTGAATAGAAAATATTGTTTGTCAGTAATATGGATTTTCTGTTATACTCTATATCATTTCTGTTATACAAACTTTACCCAATACTATCTTTAATGAATCCCTAAAAAGCAGCAATATTTTTGGAATTTAGCAAAATTTTACATTGTTTTAATTTTGCGAATTTATTTACTTGAGACCGGTTTGAAACTCATTTTGTAATTATCTTTTAATTGCTTTAAGAACAAAATTTATGTCAATGTCGCCTGATACTTTATTGCTAAAATTAACAGGAGTATATTTTGTAACCAGTAATAAAATTACTTCGTCATTATATTTCCAGCAATTTAGGAATACATTTTTCTAACCACTTATTTTTATATTTATTCTCAGATTCATAAATATGAATCTATAAATATGTACTTGTATTAGACGGATCCAGCTAGCGCTATATACTGAACTAAATATAATTCTGAAAAGAGAAAGCAACCAACATTTAACTACATTAGCTTTCTCTTCTCATGATTTATAAGTACTCAGTAGATTCTGACCGAAACCGATTTTTCAGGACGATATTTAGCAAAAAAATCATTATACGGACATATACGATACAAGTTAAAACTTTAAAATTAATTAATTTGATTTCTTTAATTTTGGACCATGTTTCGCTGATTTTTAGATGCCCAGCAGCGCTTTGTGAACACTATTACTCTTGTTATACCCTTCACCATGAGTGGCAAGGGTATATATAAGTTTGTCATTCCGTTTGTAATTTCAAAATTTTTCATTTGCGAACTCACAAAGTATATACATAAATTCTGGATCGTTATAGATAGCGAAGTCGATATAGCCATGTCCGTCTATAAGTTGAAATCACCTTTCCGTAGCCCCCAAATAATTTACAAACATGATTAATACATCAATATATCGGGAATTCTTTCAGCACGCTTGCTATTTTAAATCTTGAAAATCGGAAAAAACCGGGACAACCTCGATTTTTGGCCTATTTTTATCTCTATCTGTATTACTAAGTGGATTACATCTGGATTAATATAGACATTATAGATATCTAATGATAGATATTTTAAAGTCCATTGCAACAATAAAAGAGTGAAACCTAATTTTTAACCCGAATTTTCTTTTAACCAAAAAAAATTTTTTCATAACTTTTTCTTCAATAATAAATTTAAAAGAAAAATTTTTAAAAAACTAAAAAAAAAATTGGAAAAAACTTTCGAAAAAATTTTAAATTTTGTATTTTAAAGTATAATTTGGTAAAAATACTTGTTATGTTTATTCTCAAATTCATAAGCTTCGTTATAGATAGCGAAGTCGATATAGTCATGTCAGTCAGTATGTTGAAATCAACTTTCCATAGCCCCCAAATAACTTAAATATGTATATGATTCATACATCAATATATCCGCAGATATGCCGACGGCTTGAGCTTGATCATTTTAAAAGTACTTTTATATTATTTTGGAAGCAAATGAGAAATGAAAAACAGTTCAATTAAAATTTTTTAAAAATTTATTGAAAAAAGTGTTTTTTTAAGTCGTCCTATATATAGGACTTTGGGGTCACAACAAAAAAACTAAAACGCAATAATGAAACATTCATGCATATAACAATCAAGCTACTCTTCATAAATATAAATTCCAAAAAAATATAGTATTTATTCACTTGTAAATGTACAAAATTTTACTTTCAGTACAAACGAGATATGTCCATAATGACTAAATATGGGCATTTTGAAAATATCACAAACTAAAAATTCAATAACTCAAAAATAGTACCAAAAAATAATGCAATCACACAATCTCCCATGAGGTAGTGGTGAGTACTAAGTATGTGAACAACAAAAAATGGTATTTTGATAAACGTGACGTATCCTGTAAACAAGAACTACATGTAGTACAGTCGGCATATCTGGTTTAAATCGAGAAAATCGGCTCAAAAATAGCTGAGATATAAGGAAAAAACAAGACAACCTCAATTTTTAATCTATATCTGGATTATTATGTCATTAATGAAGACAATATGGATATCTAATCATAGATATTTTAAAGGCATTTGCAACGCCCGATCGGACCTACAATTGGTCAAAATCGGGAAAAATATTTTTTAACCCGAATTTTTTTCACCAAAAAATTTTTTTTATTATAATACATAATTCGAAATATTGATTCACAGTCACCAGTCGCTTTTATTATAAATACACTCTCCTGCAACATTGTAGATATAAATCGTATACAAAGTAATTAGTCGAAATAAAAGAACGTTTTATAAATCCCACGTGTAGGAGGTGTAGGGTGTATTAATAAGAGCATTAAATAAATTAAATATTTTATAAAAATGATTTTAAACGACATGACATAGTCAAATAAAACATGCTTTGTAACGACGTCATATAAAGCGATTAAAATTTGACGTACATATATGTATGTATGTACATTAGGGTAGCCTCAAAAAATATGTGTAAAATGTTTGTTTTATAACCTAATGTAGTTATTTAATTGTTGTATATCAGTGGAAAGCTTATAAAGTTTGATATATACATATGTATATATAAGCCTCAATCAGATCGAATAAAATAGGTTTAGAAAAATTCATATAAAATGCCTAATACACCATATCCAATTGTATTTCAGAAGTTTCTAATTGTATTTCAGAAAATTCCAATTAAATTTTAAAATTTTCCAAATACATTTCAGAATTTTCTAATTATATTTCAGAAGTTTTCTTTGTTATTTCACAATTTTCTAATTGTATTTCACAGTTTGCCAATTGTATTTCAGATATTTCAATTTTGAAAAATGGAAACATTTTTTTGGTGAATTTATATGAAGGTTAAACTAATTACTAGGGGGCGGATTTTAATGCATTTATTATTGGAAAATATGCGCCTAAAATATGCTTCAAAAAAATCAAAATATGACCTAAAAATTTTAAAAATATGCACTTATATTTCTGTGCCAGCAGTTAAAACTCTTTAAATTATACCAGGAATTAAACAATTAAAGTTCTAAAACTATTTTTAACATAACTTTTCTTCTGAAAAAACGATGTAATATCTTGGTATGAATACTTGTTTAAAGCCATAGAGGTTCTATATTGTGATTTTCCTTTTAAAATCATCAATATTTTGATCGTGCTGTAAAGTAGCATCCAACCTTAATTTGTATCTTGTAATAACGCAGAAATTAAGCAATTAGTAAATGTATCCCTTATAGACGGAAATTGTTAATAATGTCTGATTACTTGGCTGACTACAATTTATATATTTTGGGTTATTTGACGAGCTATTTGTAATGCAGAGAGAAGTCAATTGGATACTTTATATGTAATCTAGCATAAAGACAACTTTCACTTAAGTGTCTATGTAATCTATAGTGTAGGGACTTTAAACGTTAATTGTGTAGTGCATTTGTCTCTAAGTTATCCAAAATCACTAGTTTACGACAGTCTCGTAGAACGGCTTGGAAATGACTGTCAGGAGCGGATAATATTATGCCAGTTTCAGCCAGTTTCAATAGGCTTGGTCCTTGGGGCGAAAAAGTAATATATACCAAATTTGATCGAAATATCTTCAAAATTGCCCCACTATGGTGGTGTAGGGTATAAAAATTGGAAATGTTTATTCTTTGATTCAGCTCACCAAATACTGGAGCTGGACCAACATTTAGAAACATGGTTTCTCTGCAAACAAACTAAACTTAAATTTAGTTGGGAATATAGTTACCTTATTTTCCCCATACAATTGGGGCCATCCTAATATACATACATCATATGTATGTATGTATGAACATAAATTTCAAAATGAACAATAAGTTCTACTCATTTACTACGAGCGAACAATAATAATATGTTGTTTTTGCTTTACAAATAAAAAAAAAATTTTAAACAATTATTGCTATTGTTTTAACAAACATAAATACATACTTTTTTTGTTTCTGTGTGATGTCATAATTACCTTGATTTCTTTACTTATTTTAATTATTATTTTTTTTTTCATTAATTTTATTTATTTAAATGACACTTTATATCCAGAGAACAACTGTCAGTGTTAATATTTGTGTGTAAGTTTGTGTATGTTCTCGCTGTTAATTTCATTTCCATAAATAGCATTTCAAATACAACAACAACAATATAGAAAGCAATTAACAGCCAGATAAAAGAAGAAGAAGCAGCAGAAACAACAACAACCTGTATTAAATATAGGAATTCGCTGATAAACTGATTTGCATACAATAGTAGCGGGTTATGTTCATTGTTGTTGTTGATGGTGCTTTTGAAATGAGAAGAGAACAATTTTTTTGTTTTCGTTTTTTCAAAACAAATAATGAAAACTCTTCCAGTATTTATAATGATGTACAATTATGTATGTTTGAATGTTTGCACAATTTAATACATATCGTCCCCTTAATAAAACAATAGTGTATAATTTTTTTGCCATTTGGAAATAATTGAGTTTAAAATGTGTGTGTTAGTAGCAGAGATCGAAAATAACTCGTCCATATACCAAAAAACCCAAATTGTGATTTATATTTTTGTGATAAAAATAAATCACTGAAAATAACAGTTATAAAATGATTTTTTTTTAAAAGGTTTGGTATGACCTTTATTCGTTTTTATTGTTTTTTAATGGTTTGGTGTGAGATAAACAATTCATTTGTTCTTGTTCTTAATAACTGTTACTTTCTCTTTTATTTACATACAATAACATATTGTTAGTAATTTTTAACAAATTATGGAAATAATATGATAAGTATGAAGTAATGAAGTCTGAGTAACAGAAATGAGAATTTTTTTTTAAATTGTTATTAAACTTTTGATAAATTTTATATATTTATGCGTTGATTTGCATCAAATGCATTTATGCGATTTATTTTTCATGTTCGCAAATAAAAGTCACAGGCTGACCTTTACGAAAAAAATAAATTATAAATCACTCATCCAGATTATTTGTGTTTGTTTCTTTTCTGTTTCTCTCAACCCCAAACCTAAAATGTTCTCGAATAAATCACTCTCTCAGTGATATATCACAAAAAAATATTTTTAAATGGCTGCGAATAAGAATTTACCACTGAAATGAAAGTGAACCCGTTATTTTCGGTCTCTGGTTAGTAGACATCTAGATTCTAGAACAAAAGTAATATTTCAATTGAAAATGGTTTATATGCTTATACACTATTGTTTTATTAAGGGGACGATATACATATACTCGTACATCCAGAAATACAGTGTATCACAAAACTATTTCGCTTAAGCATTTTTTGGACAAATTTATTTTTCATTCATAAATGAGATTGTAAAAAGCACTTGAATCAATATTTTCGTTGCAAAATGGTAAAAACCCCAAAAAATGTTTACAATATTTACTTTTGTTTAGTTGTTGTTGCATTTTATCATTTTGCGTCACAATTTGAAGGTCACAAAAGTATTTTGCCTTTTAATACTCACCATCAAAAAAGATGCAAGGTATATTGATTTTGTCAATCCGTTTGTAACACATCAAATTATTTTTAGAATATATAGTAATATATATTCTGGGTCCTCATAAGATTCTAAAACGTTCTAGCTATGACCGTCCGTCTATTAAAAACACGATAGGGCCCAAACGAAAGGAGCTAGCTGGCTGAAATTTTCCACAAATACTCTTTGCTGATAAGGTTTGTTTCCTGATAAAATTTTGCACAAATTAGTTCTAAGTACATACTCTGAAATTATACTGCAAAATATGGAAAACGAAAATCCGGCAACATTTGTCCCTAGTCCCCATGGAAGGTCCCCTCGAAAAAATGTGTAAATAAAAAATAAAACAGTTTTGTGATACACTGTATTGATGTACTACATATATTATTATTTTATTATTTTATTATTATTTGTTTGGTAGTTTGTTTAAATGTTAAAACAACAACAAATAAAGGTTATTTAACAGTTTTTTTTCATTTAAATAACTTTTGTTGTTGTTGCAATCTAGTGTAGCGTAAAGAAACAAATTAAAAATTTTAAAAGGAAACTATAACACAAGAATTAAAGTTTTAATTTTTAAATAAAAATATGCATGAAATTAAAATGTATTTACATACATACATATGTATGTACGAATATGTATATTTGACATTTGTATGGACGCTCAAAAAGTAAAAATCGTATGTATAGCATAAACGCAATCTACGGACAATTCTAATAAAGTATCCTCAAGAAACCATAGGTCTAAAATTAAATACTATCTTGCGCATTTCGTCTTTTATCCAATAAAAAACTATGTATTAAACAAAAATATATATGTATACTGAAATATCATTGGAATACCTGGCATAGATCATGCCAACAGATTTTATTTCATAAATCGCTTAATAATAGGCATAAAACGATAAACATTTTCTCTGTTCTCTCCTAGTTTAGGAGTTATATATTAATAAATTATCTGATTTATTTTGTAATAAATACGAAGATTTTTGAATTTACTTGCCTAATCGGAATATGTAACGTTACTAATGTCGCGTGACAAATCATACTAAGGATTTTAAAACAAAGACCAAAGAAAACATTTCAAGAGAACATCTCTCAACTGATAGCTTTCTTTAATAAATTATGTTGCAATTTGCTGATTTTTTGCATTTTTCTAGAGGTAGTCAAAAACTAGTTCAATTTTTTGTCACGTTTGGGATATTATATTTATTGCTATCATTATCTACAAATATGCTATCGAAAAATGTAAACAAGAAAAACAAATTCAGATTTCTTTATTTTCTTTCACTTCAAAGGCGTACAAATGTCACGTTCTGAACTGTTTTAACTAATTTGTTTAATAAAATTTAAATTTGAAAATAATTTGTATCAAAACAGGAAGTCTAAATTGTTTGGTTTTGAAATGACAAAGTTTACTATAAATAACACGGTGCTACGATGAAAAAAACTTGGAAAACGGCCTAGCTTGGGTTATAGGTCTTGCTGATTACACTACAAATTGTCTCTAAATATTTAAGAAACACCCTCAAATTCAGAAGTTATTCTGAAAAAAAAACCGTTTTCAGTGATGTTCGTCGATTTATCGACCTGTAGCTTAGTCAGTTTTTGTCCGACTTTAAATTTTTTAACGGGTTTGGAAGAAAACTGATTACGCTTTAAAATTACGTGCATTTTTTGATACATTTTTAAGTTATAAGTATTGTTTTTCTTAATAATATCTAAAAGAAAAACAAAATTTATCAACTTTTTTTATTTTAGTCGCTTTTCAATGATTATTTTGATATGAAAGTTTATAAAAATTTACACCAACGTATATAGGAAATTTAGTTCTTAACAAAACATGGTTTTAATTATTCAAATCGGATGCAAATTGTAAAAGTTATTCAACTTTTAATTAACACCATTTTTAGTATTTTCTCCCTCAGCGCATATTAATAAAAATAAACGAAAACTTTGAAAGTAAGTTTTTAATTAGGTTCAAGTTCATTTTTATTATAATTTACAAATAATATAAATATGAATTAGGCTTCCCATATTCTAATTCCTAATAATAGTAAGTTAAATAAATGATATTTACAAATAGACCTTGACAATGAAGATTGTTGATGACGCCCTTGGCAGGGTAGAAAATACATATGTTATCGAAAAATGTAAACAAGAAAACAATTTTTTCAGATTTCTTTATTTTTTTCACTACAAAGGCGTACGAATGTCACGTTCGGGACTGTTTTAATTAATTAGTTTAACAAAATTTAAATTTGAAAATAATTTATTTGTATCACAATAGGAAGTCTAAATTTTTTGGTTTTGAAATGACAAAGTTACTATAAATAATTAATTAAAAAAAGAGAGAAACACGAAACATAATTATTAGACAAGTGAAAAAGTAGTTTAATTTTTTGTTTAAAAACCAACGACATCAAGGTCTGAGAATGCTTTCAAAGCACTAATAAATTTAGCAAATTAATTAATTGTTTGTAATAGTTTTCGTGTGTTCTTTGAAGGACTACAGCAGACAATGACATTTGTTATATAAAATCACATGGCAGGCGATCGACCCCACAATATACCTACATAAATATGTACATAAATAAATATAAATATTTTTCCAGTCATTATTTATGCTAAAAACCATGTGAATTCTTACAAAAAAAATTTCAACTGACTTCCTTATAGACCATAACGAAACAAAATGGAAAAATATAAAGAAAACCGCTAACAGAAATCAAACAGTACAACAACAATAAATGCCATGCTTAGCCAAACACCATGACAATACAACAAGTAAAAACTTAAAAAAAACTGTGTAAGATATAACAAACCTGACTGCGGCTAAACAAAAAAAAAAACACACAATAAACCCGTCAGTTGTCTAACCAAAAAATGGCAAAAAAATTAAGTAAATACTTGATAACAAAAAAGTAAATAAATGAATCACGACGATGACTTCAAAAATGCTTCTTTAAAAATAATCTCTCTCTCATCTACACAGTAAGTGATAGAAATAGAAAGCAATAAAGGAATTCACTTCAAAAGGAACTGCAAAAATAGCAAAGTAAACAATGTCGAAAGGACACATTTTCTGACTTAGCATTGCATTCCTCTGACGTGTTTCTAATAAATATCTCTCAATTATTTTTTGTCGTGACGAAATACTGACTGTTTCATAATAAAATTATCTTAATTTGAACCAGAGATTGAGAAAATGGTGCTAAAAGTTTATTTTTATTTGCAATTGAATACTTATTCTGTTTTCTATTATTTGCTCCACATCACACATTTCCATGCACTGTAAAAATTTTGTTACAATGTTAAAAAATTATTTTTCGCAAGACGTGAATACCTTTAATATTATTTTGTGCAACCACTAAAGTTGCGCATGCGTAACCATTCTCAAAACAAATAACTACACAAACATACTATATAAATACACTGAATTCTTTTAAATATTTAAAAATTGTTATATAAATAATTAAATAAATAAAACTGATTGAAATGCATGCTATTAAATATTTTAGTTGTTAAGCAACAACTCATTCGAAAAATATTCTAGATACTTAGACAGAAATCTTTCCACACAAAATGTACAATACATTAATAAATATCAATGTATTTAAATAGTAGAATTAAGATAAAGAATATGTTATTTAACTGGTTATAGTTTAAGACACTAGGGTGGCACTTATTTTGCACATTTTGGATTTTAGATGATTCCTAGGTCTAAAATCCCATATAAAAACCAATTCTAGGAATTTCAGCAAAATCGGATAATGTTTAGAGGTTCCACATTTACCCAGGAAAAATTTTGTGAATTTTTGTAATGACCACTAGTTATTTCATGCATTCTTTTGTAAGGAGTGGTGGTTACCCAGCACATTATTTTATTTACTAGAATAAGTACTTATTTTTATGCAGGCTGGTATTGAACTTTTGCATTTAGCACAGCTATCTAGTGTGTTTGACTGGAAAACGGGATGTTAGTGGTTCGCCACCTGTCAAAGCCATTAATTTTTTTGTTCATATCATATTCATTTATATGTTGATGTTAAAACTATTGTTAACTTACAATAAAATAACTCGTACATGGAGCAGTGAGTTAGCAGCTTGACTATCAAACACAAGCAAATAATGTGACTGTTCGATTCCCACACAAGGCAATATTTTTTGTGTTTTTTTTTTAGCTACATATTCTTGTTGTGAATTTACTACTTATTTCTCAACTGATTGTAAGTACATTTGTAAGCTTGACCCCTGAATTTTTTAAAAATCTCGAACAACGGTAAGTAGTGTTTCAGTCAAATAATAAGTAGTTATCGCTTTGCTCCAATTATACTTGCTGGCTTACTAGGTAAGCAAAGTTTTTGCTGCAAATATATTTGCAGTTTCTTGTTGAAATTCAAAGTAGCAATATTAAAAAAAATCAAAAATTTAGGGCTTTTTTTTTCGTTTATTCGGAAAACGAAAACAAATTTTTCAAATCAATTCAAATAAAACAAGTATGAGAGCTATATTCGGCTGTGCCGAATCTTATATACACTTCACCAAATTATACTTCAAAATACAAATTTCGAATTGTTATTTAAATTTTTTTTTTAATTTTTAAAAAAATTTTGGTTTTTTAATTTTTTCCGATTTTGACCTATTCTAGGTTCAACTTACTATGGTCTTATATACGTCGTTGCAAAGGTCTTTGAAATACCTATCATTAGATATCAATATTGTCTATATCATTGATAGGCAAAAAGAGGCATTTAATTTGTGTGCTCTTTTGGGTAAAAAATAAAATATCCACAACAACATCAAGAAACTGAATAAATTGTGTGTATTTTTACGCTCTATTACGCTCTTTTGTTCACATTCGGGTTGTTTGACGAAAATCATCGTAAGCTGAACAATATGAACGCCTACCATGGGTCTATATTAATGACTTAGTAATCCAGATATACAGTGAGCCTCAGAAGTGAGTAAACACCAAAAATTATTTGATTTTTTTAAGATAATGAAAATCCTAAAATATATATATCGATTAAAATTTAAAAGTTTCGGTTTGTTGGAGATTTGGTTGAATAATAGATTCGGTTCTGAAAAAATAAGATTTAAGTCAGACTTTAATGATTTTCATGACCTTAAAAAAAACAAAAAATTCAACACTTTTGAGGCTGTGTGTAGGTCAAAAATAGGTCAACAATCGAGTATGTCCTGGTTTTTTCCTCATATCACAGCCACTTGTGGACCGATTTTGCTGATTTTAAATAGGAAAGTTCTGGAAAGCATGTCTGACCGTAATATTCCATAATGACAACATTCGGCCACATGTTGCAATACCTGTTAAAAACTATTTAGAATGAAGTGGTTGGGAAGTTTTACCTCACCCATCTTATAGTCCATGAACGATGCAGAACGTTCTCTCTGGTATACGCTTCACTTTGGAACAGAGTATCCGCTAATGGTTTGAGTCGTTCTTGGCCTCAAAATATGAGCAGTTGTTTTTGCTCAGAAGCCATATGTTGCAATTTTTTTAAAAAAATCCCGCATTTTTAAGTTATACACCGAATAATTAATAATTTCTAGGATTTCTAGAGTACAGAAATTAATATTGAAAAAGAAATTTCAGCTATTTCATATTTTTAATATTTTTTAAGGTAGAGAACTAACTAATTTCTGGTTTCAAATAGAATTGTCTAACTTTGTTGTAATGGACCCCAGATATAATTTGTAATATAGAAATTTAAAATTACGAACAAGTATGTAAATTTTCTATTTGAAAATAGGCTATGAAATAAATTTAAAAAATTTGTGACCAAAAACTAAAATTCCTCGAAAACCACAAATTTCAAATCGACTCCCAAGGTAAGCCATAATAATGGCAATTTGCATTTGTAATCCTCATTTAGTATTTATGTATTAGAATAATTTTTTTTTAAATTTTGTTAAAAAAAAATTTAATTATCAAATTCTGGATTTGAGATAGATATGCATGAAATTTTATGATTTTTTGTACCAAATTATAATGGGTTGTCGACGTCGGAAAAATTGTATATTTAAACACGGGTAAATGAAATACAAAAACTATTTTTAGTTGGAAAATTTATTTTTTAAAATTATATTGGAAATATTGCTACTTTGACTTACAACTCGAAATTTCAAATACAATGTAATAACATTTTGGTATTTGGAAAAAAAGGGCGTAACCACCAAATAATATAAAACTATTTTTCTTTTGTTTTGAATCATCCAAAGTAAAATAAGTTTTTGGAATAAATAAAAGAATTCAAATATGTTTTATTTAGTGGTTAAGTCTTTTTCGTCAAATATTTGTCATGTGTAACCCTACCTAAGATACGTTCTATACAATTGATAAAACTAATCATAGATGATAACTAGATAGATAGTTAACTGAGAGCCAAAAACATAAGTTTGCTGTCTAAATCATAATTCATGAAAAAGCATTTTGTTATTGTATAAATTTTGATTAATTTTAATTTTTTTCATTGATATTTCTCTAAACCTTCCCTTCTATGTATTTAGTCTATATATAACTAACATTCAAAGTTTAAATACCAAATTACTTACTATGCTCAATGGACAACTGCGACCCGTTTTCAAACCGGCCGTCGATGCATTTAACTGATCCATAAATGTTGAGATTTTACTGTTGCCTGCGCCCTCGTTCTCCTTATTCTCTACTTTTGTACTGGTGGAATGATGATAACTGTGTCGAATTTTTGGTAGAATTAAACGTATGATGAAACCATAATTAGGTGGGGATGACAGAATTCGTGTACATAGTTTATGCTGTGTGGCCGCAATGGCTTTATTGAATTCCAATATCAGACTAGATTCTTTGCCCTCACTCTCGATGAAATGTTCCTCCTGAAGATTACAGATGGGCTCAAATGTGGGATTAGAGCGAAAGTCAACATCTGGAAGAAGAAAAAAATAACATATTATTACAAGCAATAGAAAGATGGCTCTATAAGGATGAAGATTAACAACTTTATGATTATTTCAGTGCCGAAAAATCCTAAGACTGATATGAAATTATTTTGATTTTTTTATTATGATCTTAATAAACTACTAAACTGAAACTAGAGCACCCAAATCCGGAAAATGAGCACAACTTTTCTACAAGTTATACCTACATCCAAATGAGTATCAAGTTCTTTTGGAAAAGCAAACAAATCAGCTTTACAATTTATTTATTTCGAATTTCTAATAATAAATCATTTAAGCAATAAAAACTATTAACTCTTCTCCAAAGATTCATGTATTTTAGAGACATCAAAACTAGAATAATTGAGCAATTTTCTTGTCTCATAACTTAATCGAGGACAACTAGACATAAACCTGAAACATTTTCCTAGTTATAACCACGCAAGCAGCCAACTTCATTATCCTCATTTCCTAAACTGCTGTCAAAGTGTCGAAGAGAAGTAACAAACAAAAAAAAAACAATGGCTGCAAAAGAGAACAACTTTCTAACTGTTAGAATAAGTTACACGAATTGTGCAAGAGTTAATGGGTCAAAAAAGATTGTTGTTGCAGCAACCAGCAGCAGCAAACTTTAAAGATTTTTTACGACCACAATAAGCCATAAATAACTTAACAATGTTGCAACCAACAACACAATACCAAGGAATACAGTTTTTCTTATCTCTTTTAAGTTGTTGCTCTATTCCAAACACCAATTCATTCATTCATTTTCCAAACAATTGCCAGGCATAAATAAATAAATACGAACAAATAATAAACAAATACTACATGCAACAATAATAATAATAGAAAACAACAAAAATATTATTATTTAACGGTATGTAATAAAAAAAGAGCAGAGCGTTTGTCGGTTGCCAATCTAATAAACAAAAACATACAAACAGACAGACAATAGGGAAGACGAAGAAGCAGTTGCTGCTCTGCTGGTGGCATAAGAATTACAAGCAAAAGTGGAGGAAACAAAGTTATAGGAAGATCAAAAATACATAAATGGCGAAACGAAACTTGTTATCGCTCCAGTGAACGCATATACATAAATTAGCCTGACTGACTGGATGGCTGGCAGCGGCCAAAATTTAAATAAACCGTTGGATCAGAGAGCAAAAGAAGTGTATTCTTTAATATAGAGGTGTATCAACGAATCTGTTTTATTCTACAAACTTTAGATAACATTTCATTCAATATTTATAAAACCAACACTGACATTACTACATTTCTTTAAAAAACGATCTTGTTTACATTAGGGTGGCTTTTATTTTGCACTTTATATATTTTTGATGCTACCAAGGCCTAAACAAATGCTGAAAATTTGTGCAAAATCGTATGATGACGTTTTGAGTCAAAGAGAAATATGACTTTCAAAAAAAAAATAATAATTAAATTTAAAAAATTGTCTGTATGTTGAAATCAACATTCCGTATCCCCAAATAACTTACAATTATTATTGATACATTAATTCTTCCGGCTCAGTTGCTATTTAAAATCGAGAAAATCGACCCACAAATCACTGAGATATAACGAAAAAACCGGGGCAACCTCGATTTTTGGCTTTTTTTTGATACATATGTGGATTACTAAGTCATTAATATAGACAGTATGGATATTTCAAACTCCATTGCAACGATGTATATAAGACTATAGCAATTTGGAACTACAATGGGTAAAAATCGGGAAAAATATTTTTACCCGACTTTTAAAAAAAAAAAAATCTTTTGTCATAATTTTTTTTTCACCAAAAAATATTACAAAAAAAATTTGGAAGAAAAAAGATTTTTTTTTAAATTTTCAAACACAATTTTGAAAAAATTATTTTTAAATTTTGTTTAACTAAAAATATTTAAAATTTTAATTAATTCAAACGAATTAGGCTGAAATGAATTTCAATTCATTTCCAATTCAAATTAATCTGTAAAATGAATTGCAATTTGTTTTCAATTCAAATGAATTTGTTAAAGTGAATTGCAATTCATTTCCAATTCGTTTGTATCCATTGAATTGATTTTGAATTCATTCAAATGAATTGGAACAATGAATTGCCATTAAAATGAATGAAATCAAAAATGAGTTGCAATCAATCAAATTCAAGAGCAGATCTAGGAGGAATGAAAAATATAAATTTTAATTTTTATTTAGCAAATAAAAGAAAATTTCCCATTTTTATAGGATTTTCGACGATACCTAAAAATTCAATTCCTATTCTGCCGCTACCTGACAATTCCAGCATATCATGGGAATTTCGAATCTAAGAATTTTTTTGTCATTGGACTATACTAGCTGATATATAAAACGAGAGTAATGCTTGCTCTCTTTTACATAAAAAATTATTTTTCTGAAGGTTTTTGCGTAAATAAAAATAATGGCGTCCTTATTTTTGGAAAATTTTTGCAAATGCAAATCTGATTTCACCACTGGATTCTGTATCAAAAAATTAATAAAATTAATGTTTTTTTAATCCTTAAAAATAGTACCACTAACCCATAACAGGGGGCGCAAATCTCATAAAAAAATTTAAAAAAAGGATTTTTGATTTTTTAAACATGCATTTTAAGCTTCAAAACGGTACCAATATTTCCTTTCTATGACAACCCGTTAAAAAGTTATGTGGCTTTAAAAATGTTTTGCTAAGGCAAACTAATAACAAAATTGTCTAAACTTTTTTTACCAAATTTTATTTTGTTGTTAAATAAATAACTTTGTTTAAAAAAAACTAAAATTCTTTTTTATTTTATGAGATTTGTGCCCCCCATGATTCAAAAAAATCACCCTAACCACAAAAGTCAATAAAGTTGTCTATAATTTTAAATTTCGTACCATGAAAAATATTTAAAATATAATTTAAAATATCATTTAAAATAAGCTTTTTGTTTTGAAATTTCATTTTTATACCCTTCACCTTCGTGAGAAGGGTATATATAAGTTTGTCATTCCGTTTGTAATTTCTAAATTTTTCATTTCCGACCCTATAAAGTATATATATTCTGGATCCTTATAGATAGCGGAGTCGATTAAGCCATGTCCGTCTGTCTGTTGAAATAAATTTTCTGAAGACCCCAGATATCTTCGGAATCCAAATTCTGTCAGACATGCTTTCGAGAATTTTGGTATTTAAAATCAGCAAAATCGGTCCACAAATGGCTGAGATATGAGGAAAAAACCAAGACAACCTCGATTTTTTACCTATTTTTGACCTAGATATATCTGAATTACTACGACATTAATATAGACAATATGGATATCTAATGATAGATATTTCAAAGACATTTGCAACGACGTATATAAATAGGACCATAGTACGATTTGGAAATAAAAGTTTAACCCGAATTTTTTTTTCACAAAAAAAAATTGAAAAAAAAAAAAAATTTAAATTAAAAAAAAAAAATTAAAATTAAAAAAAAAAAATTTTAAATAATCGAAAAAAATTTTTTTTAAAAAAAAAAAAAGGAAAAAAATTAAATTTTGTTTACCTAAAAATATTTAAAATTTTGAAGTATAATTTGGTGAAGGGTATATAAGATTTGGCACAGCCGAATATAGCACTCTTACTTGTTTTATTTGCATTTATTGAAAAATATTTTCATTGATTTGAATGTATGAGTTGGAAAAAGTTTTGAAAGCTTTTTTAAAATATTTCTTATGGTACGAAAAGAACAAAAGTGCTTTTTTAAAACAAAGTCGACTTTAACAAAAATTAACTTTAAAATTTCTTTTATAGTTAGGCTGAATCTTAAATTAAATATTAGAAAATAGGCCAAAAAAAATTTGTTTAAGAAATATTTTTAACAAATTTGTGAAATAAATTTCCTTGAAATCTTGATTTTTAATCTATATTTTTAATTTTTTGAAATTTAGTTAATAATTTTTTGGAAATATAATATTTTGAGTAAATAAAAAAGCTATTTTTAATTGCATTTTTACCAACATTTAATATAAACGTTATTGAAATCAAAAAGCGACCAACTAAAAGCTTAATACGAGTATTATTAAAATTATTCTTCAAAAAAAAATATTTAAAACAAATTCTTGGAATTTTAAAGTAATTTATTTCAATTTAAAGATGCTAATTTTCAAAATGTTAAAAGTACTCTATTCTTAAATTTGATTTGGAAATAGTTAAACCAACAATTGTTTATATACATACATACAATACATAGAAATTTCATATCAGTTTTAAGAAATCTTATTGAATTTATTAAAGAGAAATTTGCCTAATTAACATTTTGATAAACGTAACACGCTTTAAAATCATAGCGATTTCAATCACTTTCCAAATAAATGACACATATTTTGTGAGATATTGAAAACAAAAAAGATACTAAGTACTAAATACTTTCAATAAGTAATTGTTTCTTCATTTTCTCTTTTCTTTATAACTATTCTGGCATTTGGTTGCTCAGGCACGTCATCTTTTCAATTTTAAACTGGTGTGTTGACAACATTTTCTTCTACCAATAATTTGTATGAGTATTTATTTGATTTTAATTAAGTTTTCAGGTTTTTTTCCAAATGCCAATTAAGGCATGTGTTTCATGATTCTCGAGAAAGACAAACAAACAGCAAATCTTTAATCATCTGTTAAATCTGAATCTTATTTCAGAATCACATGATTTGAAATTTAGCATCCAAAGTGCGTTTTCAAAAGTAAAATAAAACTGCTTTTGTTTATTGCCAAAAAAAATAAATTAAATAAATTCAAACAACAATCTTTGATTTAAGTATTGTTTAGAATTATTAACAAAATGTAAATAAAACAAGTTTATTAGTTGGCGTTTTTTGTTTTTTCGCTAATAAATGTTCACGTTTTTGGGAGTTTGTATAATTTATAACCCCATAAACAATTGAAAGGGTCTAGAATATATTTTTAGCACTTAAAATTCACAGTTATATTAAGTAGACAAATAAGTTTATTATATGAAACATTTTTGGAAGACCCCTTGAGCAAGTATTTGTTATTAAATTTTTGCTTAGAATAAAACGTTTGGAAAAATTTGCAATGTAAATGAGTCATGCGTACTTGTCGGCAAAAAATTAGTATTCAATTGTCAATTTTCAATTCAACTTTATAACTTTATAATGTTCCTGACACACATTCAAAACACCCGCTTTAAATGTAACCCAGTTTTTTTAAGTGATAATTCAGTATTATGGCTTACCATCTTTTTTAATAACAAGTAAGGTAATTGAATAGTTTATTTATAAAACCAGTCAAGCAACAAATTATTGATTTTGAGTAAAACAAAGAAAACTTCCTATTTTTTAATACTTCATAATAGAAATTAATTAATTTGAATTTATTGGGTATGGGTGTTTTTCTACCAATGCTCGCTTCAAACGAATCAGATGTGTTCAGTACAGGTTCCAGTAATGGTCTCATATGGTTCCCACTTTCCCTACTTTTTGATGAATGCTGCTGCTTGCAAACGTTTTGAAAATGCTTTAGCAAGCTCTTTTTGAGTTTTACAACAATCTTCATGGAGTAATGCCTCGAAATCTTGGTCTTCAAACTTCTTTGACTGGCCTGGGCGATCTTTGTCTTCCGTGTCAAAATCACAACTTCTGAAAAAAGTAGTTGCTTTCAATAAATGTTCAATAAATAAGTGAGAAGTTTTTAAAAACAAAAAACCGCTTTCAAAAGATACTCCATCTATTGTAAATCCCACATTTATAATTCATACTTTATCAAACTTTAACAAAAAGTTGTTGGTGTTAATATTGGTCGCGGGGTATGAATTCAGTAATAAATAAAATGTTAAATGTATTTTAATGAAAAATCCCAAATATTGGAAAGTTTGACCTTTGAACCTGGTGAAATAGTTAGCGTTTCCCGTTTTCAGTAAAATCTTATATAGATTAATCTCTTACATATTAAGAAATATTATTCTGAATATGTATTTCTTATTTGGCAAAAACTGAATAAATTAAATTGACTTAAATTTTTCAAAGATTGGCTACTAAATCAAATATCACAATAATGTGGTCAGTACTCCTTGAAATTCCAAAATAAAATCCAATATCTAGGTTATGTTCATTGGGTTGTATCCATATTAAAGCTCCAGAATATTGAAAAAAATATACGCATAGCCTTTAATAATTTCAAATCATAATTAATTTAAATAAATGAATGAGGAAACTACATGAGATTTTTCTCCATCATGCATGAACTTTGACTTTCTACTTAAATCATAACTTTCTCTTTTTTTATTCTAACATCTTTTCCGCTACAAATGTCTATGCAAAAAAAAACTAAACCCCATAGAAAAGAATCATAGACAATGAGGAAGAGAAAAGAAACAAAAAACGGGGAGAAAGAATTAAAACGGAAATAATAGTAATTAAAATAAACCTACTTTGGTTTCTTTTCTTAGCCACAGACAGTTATGCACTAAATAATGGCAGTTTAAGATAATTTCCTATAATTACAAAGTGCGTACTTTGGCAACACAAATACAAATTAGGTTATTACAATCATTAAGCCGTTTTTTCACAAGATGAGCTCATTAGAGACCAGGTTAATGTGTGTTTAAGTGGCCTAAACAAATTTCAAAATTTGATCTTTGAACGCTGAAGATTTAATAATGACTAAAAACTTGAAATATGTATTTAGGTACTAAAAAATGCAACTCTTAAAAACAATAACAAATGAAAACATCAACAAAACAAGCTAAAATAAAAATACCGTTGTTTTATTATAATGAGTTGTTGTTTTGTGGCCATTTGGCATCAATTCTCTTCTCTCATTAAATCAATTGGTTATGTCTTCTTCTTTTTGTTCTGTTATTTGTTTTTGTTGTAATTAAAACTGTATGTAGGAACAGTGTGTAAACAAATTTGTTTTTACCTTTACTGTTGTTGTTGTTGCTGTTGTCATCTTTAAAATAAATGTATTACAAAGTTATTTTAAGAGACATGTTGCAATAATTAAATTTAATAAACTCTCATTATGATTGACATTCATGTTAATATCAGTATATTTATGTATAGATGTATGTATAGATGTGCATGTTTGTATACAAACGTAAATAATGTAATTGTTTGTCAACATTTATGTCTGTAGCTGTTGTTTTTCACTGATTTATGACAGGTTGACGGTATTTATAAAAAAATAAGCATATAATCGCCGCTTTTGTATTTACTACATACAGTGTGTGCGAGTATTTATTTTTAAAATTAGTAATTATGGTTATTATTGCAAGTACATATTTGAGATTCTAAATAGCTATGCATATCTATCTATTCAATAATAAATGTTTTTTTAATTTTTGTGCATATCTCTATAACTCATTGGGTGTGTTTGGTGTGTGTGAGATTTTTTTTCTATTTTCCAATGCTGTAAATGTGGGTCAATAGTTTTTCACAGTACATTTATTACAAATTTCATTTACAAATGCCAACATGTGTGTAAATGATGATGATGATGATCTTCATTGCTGATGATGATGATGATGTTGTTTTCAATATTAGAGCCCTTTATTTTTGCTTTTTTGTATTCGCTCGTTAACTGTGAAGTTTGTCATACAAAACAAGGTCTTGTACTGATTTTAAACAAACAAATATTGTGTGACTGCATGTAAATTGTAAAAAATAATGTAATTGAGTGAACCAACGAATGAATGGATGCATGTATGAATGAATGAAGCATGTTTATTTTAAAAAAATCACATGTTAATTATTATTGTAATTGACTTTAGTTAAGTTCACCCTTGAATTTTAACTTACAACTTCATACAAACAAGTAAAAATTCTAAATATGTAGACACATTCGTATTTGTGTAAATAAAATATCTCAACATTTGTAAATATGTACCTATTTCGAGTTTTTGGTTTATAAAACTTCTCAAATTAAATTTTTGCAATACATATTATGACATCTAATATGTACATTAGAGTGTACATTCGAATTTTGAATATTGTGACATTAGGTCTAAAAGTTATGTGCTGAAAATTTAAGCGCATCGAGGTCAAAGGTCGGATATATGCTAAATTTTACTATTTATATGAAATAAATTTGTGAAACTCGTTAACATTCTGCATTATTTTACAGAAATATGTAGATTTATATATCTCCTTACATTTTTGTCCATAGTGTCATCGATAAATACTAAATTCCCGACCCCAGTTGACGACATGCATCTCCACACCATGACATCCATCGTGTTTACAGTGCCACGTAGATTTTTGAGTTGCAAATTGAAAGCAAGATTAAATTAGCTTTTATCAACAAATTAAATCTTTTTGGGTCTGACGGAAAGTCATACGTATATTATCGCTAAAATTCGGAAAATTTACATTTTCAGTTTTTGTAAATAATTTATTTTGCAAAAGAATCGAAATTTGTACGTAATTGTGGTTCTAATGAGATATAAAAAATATAAATTGGTTAAAAAAATACTAAAAATTTCCAAGACCAGTCTTAGGCCACATGAACAAGAAATGTAGGAAAAAAATTAATATATTTTGAGAAATCTCCATTTTCAAATTTTTAAAAATTTTGTTAAACAAATTTCAGAATTTTTTGATCATCACATTGGGATTTATTGAGAATATAAAAGGGATAATAATATGAAAAAATTATGTTCTACAGATTTTTAGTACCCGCAATTTAAAATTTGTGAATTTCGAAAAAAAAATAATTTCTTATCCATATTTTGGAGAATGAGACCAATTTCCTTACTATTATGAATTTTAAGTAAAACCTATACAAAATCTTATAGGTCAGATAATTTTAAATATACTTTGAAAGTTTTACTAAAAGCGGATCACGTTAACCCTTAAATGGTGAAGTTTAAAGGTAAAGTTTTGGAATATTTGGAATTTCTAAATGAAAGATAGCAAAATATTGATTATTTTTGGGCCGATTTTATTGAAACTTGGGAAAAATATAACATTTACAATAAGAGTGCAAAAATGGAAATTAACCCTTAAGAGCACTTGGGATCAAAATGACCCTTAATTTGACTGTGTTATTCAGAAATTTTAAAAGTTGAGGGTCTATGAGAGCCCATGTCATTAACTAACATGAGATTTTCAGACCCCACAGAATATTTCTTTGGAATTTCATCAACACTTTATAAATACGAAATAATTCGTTACCTTTTTATTCGGCAAAAAATCATATCAGAGCTTTTAAGAATCTTATAATGTAGTTAAAATGGATTTTGTTGATAATTATGTATTGATTAATTGTATAAGAATTCGACTGTGCCGAATTTTATACACCCCTCACCAAAGAAGATATACAATTTTTTTTGATGAAATTAAGGTGGCATGTCTTCTGTGTATATGAAACTTATTTGTGTCGAATTTTATTTGAATACCAACATTTTTAAGAGATTTATGCAAGATAAAGTGATTTTCGGAGGAAGCTATGGCTTATTATGACCGATCGTCACAAAATTTGGTAATGCGAATTTGGCTTATATAAAACATATTTGTGCTGAATTTGGTTTGGATATATATAAGATATTTATGAGAGCTTGAATATTTTTAGATAGGGCAATCGTATTTTAAATCTAAGAGCAATAATGGGCCGATTCAATAAATAACCGGGACTATAGCGGATATAATAATGTATGAATCAATTAATGTATGAATCATACAGACTCCACTATCTGTAATGATCCAGAATATCTACACTTTATTGGGATGCAAATGAAAAATTTTGAAATTACAAATGGAATGACATATTCATACATACATATATACCCTTGCCACATGATGAAGTGTATAAAAAATAGTTATGTATAGACAAAATTTCCGTAATGAGTAAAATTTGTTCATACACATAATAAGAACTCGAATATTATTCTACCAATTTTTTACTTACTTATGTATGTTTTTCGAAGGATAATTCTGTATAGAATACGATTCCGTTATAATGAAAAATTAATATTTAATAAGAAATGTTTTTCCAAAAAAAAAAAATTAATGTTTCTCTTATTAACTCATTTCCGAACTTCAGAGCCGAGGTACGAGTTAATATTATCCGATTTGACTAAAATTTTCAACTTTGCTTACTCTTCTAAATACGAACAAACTAACAAAAATAAATAATTACAGTCGTCAGTGGTATGACTCTTCGAAGCGATGAAGGGTAAATAAAATGATTTTTTGTTCAAATTGTAAAGTGATTTTTAGTCAAAATCTCTATAGTTTCAATTATTTTCAGCTACACCATAGATAATTTCAATAATTATCCAATCATCAGGTTTCGCTCTGTATAAAAACTAAATCACAATAAAAAAGAACACATTATGCCGTTATAATAAATTAAAATTAAACAAAAAAACTTAGTACGAGTATTAAGCAGTCTGTATGATTAATAATTTGCGTATCTGTGAACCGTATAATGGGTTCATTGAAACTCAAATTGTCACGTTTTATAAACTCTACTCAGTTTAAACTTGTACTTAGAAGGCGAATGTTAAAAAATTAAAAACTGTATTAAAAAACATTTATTTACAAACAATTACTAGACATTTTTGAATATTATCAGACCCATTTTGCAGGGGTCCGTCCGCCACTAAACGAAGAGGCGGTGACGTCGTCGTCATCACCATTTTCGACGTAGTTGTCGTGCTTTCATACGCAACTCGTTGTGCATAAATGATTGAATATTATAATTTTTATTATTATTTTCTTTGTATCTTATTTTAATTCAATTATAAATAATAAAAAAAGAACACAATGTAGCAACAAAGTTAAACAGAAACAAGAAAACTAGAAAAATTGTTAATAAATACATATCACGTTGCGGCAATTGATGGATGATAAACAATATTATTTTTTTTTTTATTTGCAACCGTTTCAAAACGGTTTTGCGGTTTTTGTTGTGTTTTTCAAAACCTTTCAGACATGTTGTAGGAGTTGACGGGTGGCTGGTTGAGATTGTTGTTAAATAGAGGTGTGTTTGAGTATGTTAAACCAACAAAAATTAAAAACAACAACAGTTACAACCACAAAATAGCGAAATTTTAAACTTGTGAAATTTTTTTACTGCAACAATGAACAGTGAAACCCGGTAGTAAATGTTTTTCATCTCTTAACCATCCACATGGAGCCCTGTAAGTCAGCACTCATTGTTTGTACTTGTATCTGATTGATACTTTTATGTTTTTTTTTTTACATTTTCTTCTTTGTTTGTGGCTGTAGCCCTGGCTGTTGATTGTTTTTTTTTTTTGTTTAGTTTTTTAGTCAAGGGTTTAACAAAAATAATCATCATTTTATTTATTTATTACAATTACTTTTTTAAGCTTGTTTAATTGTCTTTGTTTGTCTTTAACTCTCTTGTACTGAATACATTTCCATGTCTGTTTCTATTTACAAGTTCACTGACCTTCCCCTGAATAACTCTTTGTTGGGTTAAATAAACTCTTTTAATAAGTTTTGTATAAAAATCATTAAATTTTAAATCGATTTAACTATTACAGTGTGAGGAGTTTGAAGGTATTGAATCATATTTTAACAAAAATCCAATGCAAAATGCAAGTAAAGTAAACAAATGATAAATAAAGTTAAATCAATAAAATAAATTCTCCATGAAAGCCTATAAAATATAATTTAACGGGGAAACTTTTCCAATTCAATTGGAATTATAGATGGTAAAAAATCCAAAAATAATCTTATGTAAATTTAAATGAATGAAGATAAATATGCCGAAAGTAGAAATACTACTTTTAAAAAAAAAAAATAGTATTTCTACTACTTTTTTTAAAAAACTAGTATTTTTCTACTACTTTTTAAAAGAAAAGTAGGATTTCTACAGCTTTTTCAAAAAAAGTAGTATTTGTACTACTTTTTTAAAAAAATAGTAATTCTACTACTTTTTTAAAAACAAGTTGTTTTTCTACTAAAGGAGTATTTTTAATACTTTTTTAAAAAAATACTACTTTTTTTTGTGCTACTTTTATTTAAAAAAGTAGTATTTTTCTACTACTTTTTAAAAGAAAAGTAGTATTTCTACTACTTTTTCAAAAAAAAGTAGTATTTTTACTACTTTTTTAAAAAAAATAGTAATTCTACTACTTTTATTAAAAAAAGTTGTATTTCTACTACTTTTTTAAAAAAGGAGTATTTTTAATACTTTTTTAAAAAAAATTGTATTTCTGCTATTTTTTTTTACTACTAAATATGCCGAAAGTAGAAATAATACTTTTTTTAAAAAAAAAAACTAGTATTTCTACTACTTTTTTAAAAAAAAGTTGTTTTTCTACTTTTTTAAAATAATACTACTTTTTTTTGTGCTACTTTTTTTTTAAAAAATTAGTATTTTTCTACTACTTTTTAAAAGAAAAGTAGGAATTCTACAGCTTTTTCAAAAAAAGTAGTACTTGTACTACTTTTTTAAAAAAATAGTATTTTTACTACTTTTTTAAAAAAAAGTTGTATTTTTACTACTTTTTTTAAAATAATAGTAATTCTACTACTTTTTTAAAAAAATGGTATTTCTGCTACTTTTTTTAAAAAAGTAGTATTTTTCTACTACTTTTTAAAAGAAAAGTAGTATTTCTAATGCTTTTTCAAAAAAAGTAGTATTTCTAACACTTTTTAAAGGATAGGTAGTATTTCTACTACTTTTTCAAAAAAAAGTAGTATTTCTACTACTTTTTTTTAAAAAATAATAATTCTACTACTTTTTTAAAAAAAAGAGTATTTCTACTATTTTTTTTAAAAAAGTAGTATTTCTACTACTATTTCACTACTAAAAATGGTAGTATTTCTACTACTTTTAAAAAAAAAGAGTATTTTTACTACTTTAAATATTCTATTCTACTACTATTTTTTTAAAAAAGTAGTATTTCTAGAAAAAAAGGAGTAGAAATACTAATTTTTTTAAAAAAGTAGTACTTCTATTACTACTTTTTAAAAAGAAGTAGTAAAAATACTCCTTTTTTAAAAAAAGTAGTATTTGTACTACTTTTTTAAAAAAGTAGTATTTTTAATACTTTTTTTAAAAAGTAGTATTTCTACCACTATTTTTAAAAAATAGTATGTATTTCTACCTTTTAGAAAAAGTAGTATTGCAACTCCTTTTAAATCTCGGACGAATTTTCGACATTTCTAGACAAACTATGTAAATGACTGAGCACCATAATCGCTCTTTTTTCAAAAATTTTGTCTGAATATTTAATTATTTTTTTTTGTAAATTAGCATTTTTCTATGCTGATCCTTGGAAGAATTTTCGACAATTGTGGACAAACTAATTCAGATGACAGTATGCAACATACGTCTTTTTAAAGGGATATAACCAGCATTTGTTATCATCGGTATTTTTCCAAAACTTCGTCTATTTTTTTAAATTTGTATGAAAATTTGCATTGCCCCACAGCATTATATTTATTGCCAAGTCGAAATTTGACTGCCGTATTTATCGAGTCTCTTTAACTTCGGCCGTCTTAGAAAAGTTCTCTCATCACTGCCTTTTAAATTGTATCCACATTCATACGCAAAAAGTAGTATTCCAAGACCAGCCTCATTTGCCCAACCCAGTTCGAGAACTTATTCCAATTTTAAATTATTATAACCTGCTAGAGTCATTTGTTGGGAATTTCTAATTATATTATTTTGGAGTAGTTTTGCGAGGCCTTTATTGAGTTTTTCACAAAATTAGTTTATAAGTTTTAAAACTGCTGATTTAATAATTGAATATTTATGACTGATAGTTTACGAATTATTCAAAAAACTCAATATGCAAAAGAAATTATCGAAATAAAATAAATATTGAAATAATTTTTCATATCGTTTTCTCATAAATATGTATATTATTTTCATTTTAGTGTTCGTTCTAGTAAAAGTTTGAAAGCATAGAGAATTTTATATAGAGAGAGACAATCCGATTTGTCAAACAAAAATACAACAAATCATATGTTTGATACAAAAACAAAATACATTGACTAGCATGTATTTAGTTGTTGCAAGAGTTAGGTTTTTGACAACAGACAGGTTTCTGACAACAGACAGGTTTTTGACAATTACGTCTCGTCTCTATGTTACCCTATGTTTGAAAGTTTCCAATGTTTTGTCAATGATTAAAAGTATAAACATTTTCTACGGTAGTGTATTTTTTTTTAATTAAATTTTTTTCAAAACTGAAATTACGAGATATGGTTTTCAAAAAAAGTTTTCATTGTATCATAACTCCCTTTATGTATTTATAAATATTTTGGAGTCACGCAAGTGTTTTGACATTCAAATTTTAAATGATCATGATTTGGATTTAATCGATTTTGTGCATAAAGCATCCATGTTGATATAATTCTATACAAGCTAAATTTCTATAATTTAAGCTTATCAATATTTATGAGATTTTCACTTAAATTAAACAAATGTCTATAAGTTAAATAAATTATTTAAAAAAAACAAAACTAAATGAATGAATGCAATTGAAAAATGTGCAATATTCAATGCAAACATCACCATTGACACCCTTCTAACTTTTGCTTTATGGAACAAAAAAAACCCGCACAATTTTGTTGTTGACCAATTAACAGCAAACAAACTAAACGTTTGATTAATACAAATTAACCCCTTGACTTTAAAACATTCACAATTGCAATACAAGCAAAATACACATGAACACATCATAGATACATACTTATGTATGTATGGATGTAGTATCTATGTTTGTGGCCATAAACTATCGCACACTTTTGACCACAATTGAAAATTTGATGTACTCAATGTTTATGAAAAGTCAGAGGTTTAAAGGTGTTTATTTGTCAACAATTTTGTCTCATTTTTGTATCACCTCAAAATAAATGGATTTGTCTCACCCTGTTGTTACATTTTCTGCGTTCCTACACTTAAACCGATAACGTTCACTGTGGCGTCTGATATTACAAGTTCTAAAGATTTTTCCAATTTGCAAAATCGACCTATAAATGGATATAAGCGAATATCAACAACTACCTCAATTGTTTACCCAAAATTTCTAAATAAACTTTCAAAATCTGTCAAATAACATATCGTTAGCTTACTTAGTGTTCAAACGTACCAAGTCCATTTTCAAACATTGTAAAGGAGACACACAAATTGTTCTAATATTTTAAATGGTTTTAAATATTTTTGAAATCTGTCAATGCAGTTTTACAGCTTATTTTAATAGCTACACCAAAGTCGTTAGATTAAAATTTGAAATATTGAAAAAATATATTGAATAATATAAAGATTTCTAAGTTTGTTGTTAAGGTAATTTTAATCAAAGACAGTTTCCCTCTAGCACGACTAATTCGTGTGCAAATGTCTCAAGGCCCAGAATTTCGAATAATTTGTTTGATAAAACTCTGGCTAATAAATCATTATTTAGTAAGTGAAATAATATATTGATATTTATGGATGGGGGTCATAAGAAATAGAACACAATTTCAAATTTATTTACACACAATTTAAAGGTGAATGAACAGTCGTGTGCCTTTAACAATTGATTTATATATGTACAAATATGTACAAATAAGTACGCTACAGCGAATTTGAAGTTAATTTAGAATATCTAAATAGATGTCAATATCTAGCAAAATAAGGCAACTATTACCATGTTCAGAGTAAAGATCAAGGGCGGGATTTTTACTTAAAAATCAAGCGAATTAATAATCAGATTAATTAATCTATTCTAAGGTTAATCCACTTTGTTGGTTTTGGCTTCTTGTTTAAACTTTCCAGCAAATCAATTGTCACTTTAGTGTCTCTAGGTAATCTAAAGTGTAGTTACTTGTACTTCACTTTAGAAAGTAATTAGTTTACCCACCAGAAGTAATCTATTGGAGAGTTGTCGGAAGAAGCTTTGATTACAAGCAATCGTTTATTGTATTGTCTATGAGATGTCTTTTTAACTGACTATTTATGGTGATTTAGCACTATATATAACCAGTAATGTAGCTGATCAAGTAACCAGTTATGTAGCTAGTAAGCTAACTGCATCTATGTAACCGGTATGTGAACCCAATGCTTTGACAACTTTGGACCAGCTATCAGACAGTTTCATTGTAATCAAAAATTATCAATTAACCCCCTGCTTAGGATAGGCACATGTTAAAGTAACGTAACTAGTTCGGGAACGTCTTACACAACGTCAGAAAATGTCACATTTTGTTATCAAAAATTTGTAGAAATAAAATTGCAAAACTTCCAAAAAATCAAATTAAAACAAAAACTTTATTCAAATAATATATTTTCAAATTTCTTGAATCTTCTTTGGCACCGAAATGGTCCATTTTTATGTTTCTTGCAATAATATATTTCCATCAGCTCATCGCATTGACAGTTTAAGTAGCCCACGTTAGCCGCTTAAACTAGCAAATAAACTTAATTTAATCTCCAATCCTCAAGTCAAAACCCGCCCTAAGAGATATTTCATACATTTCATAATCATAACTGTGCAATTCTCAATCAGTGTCGTAGCGTTGTAAGTTGTATGTCATAAATATTTTTAAAACAAAAATTTTCGAAGCAAAAACAAAACAATAATTAAAAAAGTACTATATGGGCAATTCCACGAGAATCGCTACCACGACTGAAAACTTTTTTCAAGATGGTTTGAATAGAAGAAAATAATAAAGTAGCATTTTATGAAAGTATTTAGATCATATTACAACATTTTAAAGACAAAAATAATAGTTTAAACTGATTATATTTAATTTTTTAATGTTTTAGGCTATAATTGCGGCCAAAACTAGCCTCCCAATTAGCTTGTAGTATGAAATCAATTTGACTCTGATTGTATATTTTCGCATATTTCTACATGTACCTAAAAATGAGTTGCGTTTTATATCACGTACGATATACCCTTATTTCGCTCAATATTTTGGACAACAATATTTCGAAAGAACTTTTTATTATTTTCAAATATAGTACCCTCTGAATGGAACATAAAGACCAAATTATTTTTCAGATACTCTTGTTTTTGCAAAATCTATTCCACTCTATAGGTGTACAAATGTCACGTACGATGATATGGAATTGCCCATATACGACGATACGACACCGATTGTGAATTGAACAAATGTATCTTCTATAAGTTAATACATAATTTCATATAGTTTTAGAGCCAATTAGAAATAAATTTATCATAATATTAATAGGCAAGTCGATTTCTTTAGACCCCTTTTACGCTCACATTATACATTCAATTTGGGAAAGAAATACACCATTTTAAAGGGATTTATTCACAGAAATGCAGAATATATATTTTATTGAAATCGGTTCAGTTTTTTAGGAGCTATAAGCGTTTAAAGATGTTACTAACACATATGCAAAAACGTGTACATGTGAACCTTAAGCTAAAAAGTAAACAAAGCAATCTGTGATTGTCCAGTTGTTGTTGTAAATAAATAAGAGAAACAGTTAAACAGTTGTGATTTCGCTCTGTTTTAAGTGAGAGTTGTTAAAGAAAACAAAGAAGAAGACTTTAGTAATTTAAACTTTAAATTTTAAAGTGACTTAAAAAACTATATTTTGAAGGTGTTTTTTTCATTTCTAACTCCCATATGCTAAAGCAATTTTTAAATTTATCAAAGGTTTATAAAACAAAATTTCCATTCAAAATTATTCTTATAAACCTTTGACAAATTTCAAAACTGATTATGCATATGGGAATAAATATGTAATTGTACATAAGTAAATACATAGTTATTTCATAATATGTGCAGAACTATAATTGTGACGATCTTATCACTGCATGTAGTTTAATCAAAAATGGGAAAGGTCGGAACAAATGGTGAGTCACCTCCCATACAAAGTAAATTGTTATTTCTTAATATTTTGTGAAATATAATTGCAAGATTTTTAAAATTTTGTTTAAATAGCTCTTTTATCATTTTGCATAGTTTCTCTGAAAATTTTCGGGATTGGAATAGTTGGCGTGATACACCCAATACAAAGTAAATATTTAATTTCGAATATCTGGAGAACTATAATTATAAAAGTGGTTAAACTTTTTACGAATTAATTTCTTATTACTGTGCGGAGTTTAGATGAATATTGACGGAATTAGATTAGAGGGCGTAGCAACTCCCATACAGAGTAAATATTGATTTCGAATATCTGGGGAACCAAAATGGAAGGGGTCGGAAAAGGAGGTGAGTCACTTCCCATACAAAGTAATAATTGCAAGATTCTTCAAACTTTGTCTGCATAGCTCACTTACCATTTTCATAGATTGGCTGAAAGTGGTCAGGATTGCATTACTGGTCGTGGGATAAAGTAAATAATTAATTTTGAATATATGGAGAACTATAATTCTAAATGTATTTAAACTCTGTATCAATAAATTTATTACCATTCTACGGCTGTTTGCTAAAAACGAATTTATTCCTGATTACTGTTCGAAGTTTAGCTAAGCATGATCGGCTTATTAGGAATGACCCCTTCCTTATAAAGGAAAGTTAAAGTAAAGCTTGATATTTACATAAAATGTTTAGAAATGTGTGGAATCAGAGCAATGGAGTGATATCTCCAATACCAAATTAGTTAGTTATTTTCGAATATCAAGTGAACTGTAATTGAGGGATTCTCAATATTTTGTATGTGTAGTTCGGTTTTATCAAAAATCCATTCATATTTTTTAATTTTACTAGGGTAGGGGTAGCGAAGTGCACCGGGTTATGCTAGTTTTTATTAAAACTAAATATAAACAACAATTTAATTGAAACATATCGTATTTTAAAGTGTAGCTCTTCATAAGGTCGACCTAAATCTTAGCAAACTTATAGTTTTTGAAAGAAAAAGAAAAAAAGATTTATTTGTTGTATTTCTCTTAAATGTTTAAATTGATTATAAATAGATATTGAGGCAAATATTTATAATTTAATAGATCAAACACAAATGTTATTTTGAGTGTGATTGTCTGTTTTTAGCAAATATACTTTAGTGTTTTTTATTGTAGTTTTTCTCTAAATTAAGGTCAATCAATTTGAAATAATTTTTAATTTTAGTAAAATACCTACTGTACATAAATCCATACATATATATTTTATTTGTCTTATTGTACAATGGCTAGATATATATGTATGTAGATAGTGTTTTGTTCTATGTTGTATTTATTGTATGTTTAATGTGCGAAATATAATTGAATGCCAGAATAGTGTTAATTTCAATTAAATTTTTCAAAAACAGATTTCGTAGAATATATTTCAATTGTATGAAATCGAACGCGTGTTTGGTCACGTTCTGTGGTCAGGGTCAATGAAAAATAATAATAATAATAAAGGTGTCAGTTTAATTTAAGATCAATTTCAATTAAATTGTAAAATGTTTAAATTGAGTTGAAAACAAACTATATAACAGGTGCTAGTAGCTAAATTCAAGCTAATACTGTACTTTTGCGGAAATTTTAGTAAATATGGCTTAAATTATTCTCAAGAAATTTGTCAGAAAATGTTTAACTTAGTTTAAAAATTCAATGAAAATTTAAAATTTTGTTATACATACGTGTTTTTAATGAATATTTGACATTTTGGTTTTTATTATTATTATTTGTTAAGCTATTAAAACAATAGAAAGTTTATGTCTTTCTAAATATTTTTTTTCTTTATGCTCTTAATTCACACATTTTAAAATAGAACAAAAGATAGAGAAAGACCATAAAATTATTGATTGCAACAATGCTTAAGAATTGTCATTTAAATTTAATAATTAATGCCGTTTTTTAAACAAATAATAGAACTAGTTTTGATAAATTTATTCATATTTTTGTTATAATCTTAATAAATGTCATTTTATATGGCAAGAATAAGATGTTTTAAAAATTAAAATCAAACAAAAAAGATTCATTTAGATAAATTATGTCATTATGATCGCTATGAAAATGTGAAAAACACTCAAAATGACGTCTGTAACTATCTAAGTAGCATCGAACTTAGAGAGATACATACGTACAGTGAGTGACAATACAATGGAAACTTTTGGAAAGCTATATTACGAAATTTCAGTTTGGCAAAAAAATACGACCTTTTGAAATCGATGTATTCCGATCGGGATGAAATTTGCAACCAGGTAGTCCTATTGGATAGTAATCAGTGTTTATAAAAAACCGACTTTTTAAAAAACAGGTTTGTCGGTCAACCGAAAATTGGACTTTTTTAGAAAACCGGTTTTTCGGTTAACCGACATTAATACATTTTTATATGTAGAAAACATAAAATATCCAATAAAGTATACATATAGCTTTACAATTTTTAGTTTTTAGTAGTCACTAGTGGTTAATATTTAATAACTATAAATATGAAAATGTGTTAAGTCCATTTTATTTTGAAAAAATTTTAAAATTATAATCTCTGTCAAATTATAAATATATAATACTTGTTTTAATTATTGGTTTATTCATTGTATTTCAACCAAAATGTGTAAATCACAAATTTTTAATAAAATACATATGAATTTAATAATTTTAAAAATTTATTATCACATCGACTTTCTGATATGAAACATAAACTGTTCCAAGTCCTAAAAAAGTACCTATAAGATGCAAACGCACTTCTTCTTAGCAGTGATTATTTGTCATAATAAATCATACCAAATTAGTAATATAACTGCATTAACAGATTTAAAAAATATTTAAAATCAAGGATTTCAGAACGTTTTTTGTCTCTCCTGAAAAGTAACTTAGAACATTTGTGCACTAAAACGAAATTCCATACATTTGCACCAAAAAAAGTTCGTTTCAGAAATCGGCAACGAAAATTGGGAATAAAAAGGCACCGACCGAACGAAAACAAATTGAAGTAGGTTGTTTTCGGTGCTGTAGGAACGAAATTATTTTAATTATTTTTTTATTTAAAATTTAAAGAAAATCAAAATGAATAGGTACATAAAATTCAATTTAACGTTTGGTAAAATAATCACTTAGATTTTAATTTTAAACTCTTACTAATGAGTTAATCTAAACTTCTGGAATTATTCCGAATTTAATTTAAATTCTTAATAGTTTCATTATGTGCAATTGAATCCGAAAAAGTTTTTAAGTAAAGTCATCGTCCCCTACTATTTACAATCATTGTAAGTATTAAACAAGTAAGAAAGTATGGTCGGTCAAGCCCGACCATATAATACCCTACACTAAGTAAAAGAGAAAAAAACATTTTTCTTTTAAAATTTCAATAATTTATATTTTTGAGTGATTTTCGGAAGTGGGCCTTATATGGGAGCTATGACCAATTATGGACCGATCACCATGAAATTAGGTCGTGTGATTTATGTCTACATGAAAGTTTACTATGTGGAATTTTGTGAGTATACCAACATTTTTAAGCAATTTATGCACGTTAAAGTGATTTTCGGAAGCGGGTCTATATGGGAGCTATGACTAATTATGGACCGATCGTAACAAAATTTGGTGACATAAATTTTGCATATATAAAACTTATTTGGTGCGGAATTTATGGAGATACATTTATAAATTAAACATTTATGACCGATAAAGTCCAATTTCGTATGGGGGCTAGGTGAAATATTGGACCGATTTCAGCCACTTTCAATAGGCTTGGTCCTTGAGCCCAAAAAATAATATGTACCAAATTTGATCGAAGTATCTTCAAAATTGCGACCTGTACTCTGCGCACAAGGTTTACATGGACAGCCAGCCGACCAGACGGACGGACGGATATCGTTTAATCGACTCAGAAAGTGATTCTAAGTCGATCGGTATACTTTAAGGTGGGTGTTAGACTAATATTTTTGGGCGTTACAAACATCTGCACAAACGCCTCCCCACTATGGTGGTGTAGGGTATAAAAATATTACTGAAAGAGTTTTATATTGTATATCAGCAGTTTAGATTTCAAATCAGACCAAATGTTAGATATAATGTGTATACAATGACTATAAAAAAATCATCAAAACATGAGATTTCTTGATTTTAGTACCAAATTTTAAAAAACCGGTTAACCGTTAGCGAACCGGGTTTTCGGTTAACCGGTTTATAAACACTATTAGTAATTCAGACACAATTTTTCAAGATCGGTCAAGAACTCTCTGAGTTAGGGGCGTCAAAATTTGACATTTTGGCCAAACAGGTGTTTTTTCTCGTCCATGTGTAACTTATTACCAATTGTTTTTAACAAAATGTGTCCGAAATAGTTTAGCTAGCTATTTTTTCAATATTTCGAAAAAGAAATACAATACTGTTCTCAGTAAATATTGTAAACATTTTTAGGTAAACAAAATTAAAAAAAAAAAAATTGAAAAAAATCCTTTCTTTAAATTTATTAGTGAAACAGAAGTTATTTAAATTTTTTTTTAATTTAAAAAAATAAAATTTCAAATTAATAAGTGAAAAAAATAATTGAATGACAAAAAAAAAATTTATTAAAAAAAATTCGAATTAAAACTATTTTTCCCTATTTTGACATAGGTCCAACTTACTATGACCTTATTTACGACGTCTTTGAAATATCTATCATTAGATATTCATATTGCCAATATTAATGACAGATCCAGATATAGATAAAAAATCGAGGTTGTCCTGGTTGTTTCCTTATATCTCAGCTATTTGTGGGCCGATTTTCTCGATTTTAAATAGCAAACGAGCGTATATAATGTATGTAAGTTATTTGGGGATTACGGGGCGGGGCGACTCCGCTATCTATAACGATCCAGCATATATATACTTTATTTTAAAGCAAATGAAAAAATTAGAAATTACAAACCGAATGATAAACTTGTCACTCATGTTGAAGGGTATAGTGAACTGAGATTGAAAGAAACTATTTTCCTCTAATGATACATACATATATTTTTATATAAATTTATTTAATATAAAACAAGAGTAAGTACAAATGTCTTGTGAATTAATTTACATACAAAATTTAAACTAAATTAAAAAAAAAATCACCAAAAAAAGTTAAATGAAAAAACAAAAAATTTAAATACATGATTTAACAACATTTATATACAAAATGTTTTCTTAATATGTTAATTTGAAAGCAACTTAGGCATCACGTGCAAAATTCATATTAAAATTTTGAAAATCATTCGCTAACATGTTTTTAATTTTTGGATTAAAACAAAATATGACATTTTGTATATTTTTTTTTAATATGTATTTTCGAACCAAAAGTTTATAGTGTTTTTAATAACGCCGACAGTGTGAGCCTAACCGTTGTGAAAATAAAGCAGTCGCCGCTTTTTTTCGATATGTTTTGAACAAAAAGCTCTTATGTGTTTTGTGTCGCCCTATTATATTTATAACCAAGATGTCTAGCGTTACCCCTAAAATACCCCTTTAGCTCGGCTACGGTTACCCAAATAATAGCAAATACCGTTAACGCTAAGCTACCGTTACCAACATTTCGCAAGTTAGCGATACAGTTACATTTTATTCATTCAATTACCTAAAATTAAATGCATAAAATTTGAGCATTATTAATTAATTTTTAACGACTCCATTCTCTTAGAAATCCACCTTAAAAATAAACTTTGAAATAATTTTTAAAATCACATCCGTTTTCCCAAATCAACCAACCTTTTTTAGAATTCATTAAATAAAATACTTTTTATCATAATATACTAGGAACTACTGTTAATAACTATAAAATATGAATACAATGAAGTTTTTGTTGCTAAATCATGGAAACTGTTTTTTTCATTTATAAAATAATAAATATTTTCAAAATTATCTATTTTAAAACAATGCAATGAAGGTGTATAAAGGGAAAACTTGAAAGTTTAAGCGTGAATTTAAAATTTAGACAAACATTGTGGATGCACTTGACTGCACTGGTTTTTCCTAATGGCTGTCTATCCGTCTGTCTGTCTGTCTTTCTATGACTACCAAGCGGAACTTGAAAGAATTTAAACATGTTTAAAGCTTTAAATAGAACATGTTTATTGTATTTAATTTATTTAAACAAAAGATAAAATTCATATTTACAAACCATTAAATTTGTAAACATTTGTTTAATACAATAATTTAGAAAATACGTATTTAAGGAAGTGAATTCTTTAAAAGTTCTGCTTATCATCATCATCGTTTAGTACTTTGCCATTTATTTTTGCTTGTACTTTTGCTGGTTTCTTTATTATTTCGAAATCATCATCCTTGAAACTGAAACATGCTTCATTTGTGCGCGCTGGTCTCTTGTTACTTGAATTTAATGTTCCGCAAAATAACAAAACTGTTTACTTCCAGTTAATGTTGTAATTTAACCAAACAAATATAGTTTTTGAAATATTACTAAACTTAAAGATAAATATTAACTCTTTTGTCAAATGATAAAAATGTCTAAATAAATGTAAATTAGCTACTATGGAAACTAATTAAAAAACCTATTCAAAATTTAAATTGAATACAAATTTGTATCTATATAAACTTAGTAGTTATTGTTTAAAATAAAGACTTATTTATGTTTTAACTGAAGATATTGTTTGCAAAACAATACACCGCTTTATTTTTTATTTAAATAAGGATTAAATTTCTCTTTTAACTTTTCAATAATTTAACATTTAACAAATACTGCTACTAATTTTTATATTTGTTTTCAATCATTGCAATTTACTTTCAAATTTAACGTTCACAATATAATTAAACTACACGAAACATTTAGTTACTATGAAACACCCTGATATTGAGTCCTTTTGTTTTGCTTTGTTTCATCTCTCTTTGACTTTCTCTCAATCTCTCAATCAATCATTTAGTTGTTGTTTAACTAAAGTAGTGCGCTAATTTCGCTGGTATAATTTGTCAAATAATTGTAATAGAATTTAATTAAATCGTTCATCGCCGAGTTGTAAATAACATCATAATATTTAGGAAACAATACCAAAATATTAAGTAACCGAAATGCGGTTTTGAATTTTGTCGGATTTTTGAAAACTGGAAGAAAATATTTGACAGCTGCCGACTAGTGGGCCACCACTATTGAGCAGCACTAGAGTAAAATTATGTTGTTTTAAATATTTTAAAAAAATTCAATACAAATTAATTAAATTACGAAAATTTTAATATACCGAGAGAAAAAAAGAAGCAGAAATAATGTATTCCCTCTTGAAGTGTTTTGTTTACGTTATTGTAATTGTTGTTATTAGTACGTAGAAAAAGCAGGTTTAAATTATTTTGTTTTTGTTATTTAGTGTAAGTGTTGTTTGTTGTCTTTGTTGCTATTATTACAGAAAATACAAACAAAAAGTGCAAATTATTAAGTAAAGGGAGATTGAAAATCTGCAAGAGAAGCGAAACAAATGACAAAAAGGGTGAGTTACATTAAATTAATTAATGCTTAATTCTATTTTAATAATAAGTAAGAGGGCTAATTCGGCTGTGCCGAATCTTATATACCCTACACCAAATTTACTTCAAAATAAAAATTTTAAATATTTTTAGGTAAACAAAATATATTTTATTTTTCCAAAGTTGTTTTTTTAATTTTTTGGAAAAAAAAATGTTTCGAATTTTTTTCTAAAATTTTTTTTTAAAATTTTTGTTTTAATATTTAGCGAAAAACATTTGGTAAAAAAAAATTCGGGTTAAAAAATATGTTTTCCGATTTTGAGCCATGTAGGTCCAACTTACTATGTGGTCTTATATACGTCGTTGCAAATGTCTTTGAAATATCTATCATTAGATGTCTATTAATGATTTAGTAATCCAGATATAGGGCAAAAATCGATGTTATCCTGGTTTTTTACTTACAGTGGTTGACAAAACAATGGAAACTTTTCCAAATATTTCATTAGTGGCTTAAAATCTGAAATAATTTTTTAAAAAATTTTAACATTTTTGTAGTATTTTATTAACTTAATTTAACAAAAAACAAAGGACATAATTAATTAAATTCTAAAAATGAGAAAACAAAATTAAAAGATTTATTTATTACGGCATTGACAAAACAATGGAAACTTAGGTATTATTTTAACAAATATGGTCTAAACTTTGCAATAACTCAATATTTTGTTGGGTATCCCTTATTTTTTATAACTGCGACACATCGACGATGCATTGAACCAATTAAAGAGTCAATGGTCTCCTTTGAAATATTTTGCCATATCCTTATAACCGCCTCCGATAAATCTTCCTTCCTGGTGTAATTTTGGGTCCTTATTTTACGATCTACAATTTCCCACAGATTTTCTATGGGATTGAGATCTGGCGATTGGGCAGGCCACTTCAAAACACGTACCTCGTTGGATTGTAACCACTCGGTTAAAACCCTAGAGGTGTGTTTCGGGTCGTTGTCGTATTGGAATCTCCAAACTAGGGGCATATTTTCCTCAGCGTATGGATACATAACATCGTTTAATATGGTTCTGTATCCTATACCTGTCATGGTATCTTTTATAATATGAATTTGGCCCATACCTTGCCCTGAAAAATATCCCCATACCATAATATCAAATTGTACAGTCTTATTTGTGTACTTTGGATCTAATCTTTTTCCCTTTGGTCGTCTTACAAATGATCTCCCATCACTGCCTCTTAAATTGTATTTGGATTCGTCGGAAAAGAGGACAGTATTCCATTTCTGTATCGACCAGTTTAAATGATCCCTGGCAAATTGTAGACAAACAGAACGGTTCTTTTTAGAAATGAGTGGTTTTTTCACAGGACGATAGCAACCAAGACCAGCCTCATTTGCCCTGCGACTAACTGTTCGGGTACTTATTTCTAATTTTAGGCTATTAACAACCTATCGAGGAGTTATTTTTTGGGAATTTCTTGAACTCTCTCGCTATTAAATTATCTTGTCTAGGAGTAGTCTTACGAGGTCTTCCACCTAAATGTTGAGTTTTTACAGAACCGATCTCACGAAATTTCTTTATAATTTTTGAAACTGCTGATTTATTTATTGAATTTTAAACCAGCTTTAAAATCGTTAATTGTTTTATTTTTTTAAGTCTTCACTTTAGCCATTTTCGTTAACTTTGAAAAAAAGCAATTATGCGAAAAACTTAGAAAAGGAAATTGTGAAAAATTACCAGAATTTAAAAATAAAATAACTGTTGAAAAGTTTAAAAGTTTCCATTGTTTTGTCAGTAGCGAAATAGTGAAAATTTTTCATTTTGTTCCCTTTTTTCAGAATATAATTAATTATGTTGTGGTCTTTTTTATAAAAATATTTAATTTTTATTTCAATATTTCACTACGTCAATGTGTAGCATCTTCAGGAAAAAAATTTTGTTTTTGTTATTTCAAAATATTAAATATTAAAGTAAATTAAAAGGTCAAATAAAATTAAATAACTAAAAAAAAAATTTTATTTTAAAAAAATATTTTAAATTTTAGGCTACATATGGAGTATTTGGAAAAGTTTCCATTGTTTTGTCAACCACTGTATATCTCAGCCCTTTGTGGACCGATTTTCTCAATTTTAACCCAGATATGCCGATTGGTTGAGCTTGATCATTTTAAAATTGGAATATTCTTAGATACCATTTGAAAATTTCTAAAATACAATTAGAAACTTCTGAAATACTACAATTGGAAATGGTTATGACTACATATTTTTTTATTTATTTATTTATTTATTGAATTTAATTTTTAATGAATCATGTTTTATACCTATAGTTTTTCAATAAATTAGCGAAAATAAACCAGTTTACACGGGAAATTTTACCAAAAATATAGAAAAACATGAAATTTAAACTATTGCTAAATGGGTGGGTTAAATGTATAAAGAGAATTTACTTTTTTTATAACTTGTATATTTATTATTTAATTAATATTGAAACAACAAGTTAAACAGCTTTAGCATTTAAGTAGGGATTTATAAGTTAATTCAAGAGTATAAAATTTGTGTGCATATTTCCAAATCTTTGGAAATTTTCAAATAAACTCAGGATTAATTAATATTTAACGCATATGTATGTATTTATAAATTAATTAATTAATTATTGATTCATCAATTAACACTTGTTGTATTTAAATATTTCATAGTTGTCATGGACAAAAAACAGTTTGTTTACTTGTTTTTTATTTTAATATTTTAATACTTGTTTAAAATTCCATCTCGAATCGTCTGCTAACATCATCATTGTTAAATTGCCAACTGTGAATAGGAAAAAAAATCGATTTATATTTACTAACGGTCAATTACGGTCACTTTGAAAACCAGTTTAATTGGAAATGCTAGTTTGAAACTATAAATAAATTTCAAGTGATTTATGAATAAATGTGTATTAAGTATATTTTTGTTTACAAACAAATGTGTGTGTAGAAAAACTTGACTTTGATCGGTTCAAAAAACAAAATCCAACAACCTAACATCTAAATAACTTTGTTTTCCTTATAAACAAATTATAAAGCACTTGAAATGTCTCTTATAAACAAAATAATAAAAAAAAATTACAAAAACCGGCCAAATATTACGAAATTTAATTCATATTTTAAGGTTGCATTTTTCGAACATACTTGTATAGACGGCAGCACCCTGTATAACAGCGACACTGTGTAGTAGACACCAGATACCGAATATTAAACTTAAATTAAACACTTTTCTGTTGCTGCTACCGCTGCAGTTAATGTAGTTGTTGTTGTGGGTGTAATGCTGTTTAGTTTTGGCATAATTGCTGCTTAATTTTACTATATTTTTGGTATTAAAATTGCTGCTAAAGTTGCACATGCATTTGCTGCTGCTAACAGAGTTGATTTTGCTTTTAGTTGTAACCATTTTGATTTTTTATTTTTTTGTTTTAATATTTTAATTTTTTAAATTACTTTTTAACACAATTTTTTTTTTGTAAATTTTGTTTTCTTTATCTGAAACAATTTGGCAAACTTTTATAGCTGTTTAAAACATTTTTCTCCAAATTTCTTTAAATTAATAAACACTTTTTTTTATAAAATAAAGCAATTATAAAAACACTCTCACTCCAATGCGGACTCTACAAGCCCGTCAAAACCGAAATAAACGAAGAATAAAAACGTTATAGAGACTGAGTAACAAAATCAACACAAGCTCACTTTAAAGCAGAAGTTCTTTGAGCAGATTTCGGAATTTCGTTAAAATTATTCATCATATTCTTGAGATCACATTAACGTCTGTCTGCTGTAAAGCATAGCAATGCTCTTTCTTCTCTAATTAAAAATTGCACAAAATTAAACAAACAAAAAAATCACTTTTCGTTTTCTTTTTATATTTGTTGCTTTTTATTTTTATTTAATAAGTTTTGCACTACCCTCTGCGTCAGTTTTACGATCAACAAACTGTTCGCGATCGAGTCACAACTTGAACTGATCTTAACTTTTGGTTAATAACTGAAGCAGCATATGGCCGAGCAGCCAACCAACCAGCCATTTAGTCAGTCAGCCAGAAGAAATGTGGGCAGAGGTGGTGGTTGGTTGGTAGTGGTGGCAGTTAGTCGTGCTAGTGTTGGTAGACAAGATAGATAAACTCAAAATAATGTTGTTACGGACGCGCTCACGCAAGCTGAGTCTTGCTTGTTTAATGTTTTTATTGTTCAGTTGAAATGAATGCAAAAATATTTATTAAAAACAAAATAAATAACTTTTAAACAAAAGAATAATAACATAAAGAGTAAACTCAGCTTAAAACACTCTTTTTAATTTACCAAAGAGCAACTCTCTCCAAACATCTACAAACTCTTTTAAAACTAACAGAAGAAGTCTGGTTTATATACGTTTATACTTTTTTTGCTTTAATTTCACTTTAAAACAGCTGTCTGCTGTTGCAATAAATTTTCAATTTCATCCTTAAGATTTCTGATTTGTTTTCATGGTTCTATACTACACCACACAAAGCCTTCTTTGTTGGTTTTTATTTCCAATTACTTGTGCTGGTGATTCATTAGTTTTAACGTCTGAAAAATCTTTAACCTACATTTTTCAGTTATTTTCGAAAATTATGACAAAAAGCTTAAAAATTGTCTTGAAAAAAAATTGGCAACATGGCTTTAAATTCACTTAAAAGTACACAACACAAAAAACTGTTTATTAATTTACTGACGTTTTTTGCAATAAATAAAAATAAAAACGAAAACTTTACCAAATATAAATATAAGTTTTTCAATAAAAATTTGCACTTAGCAACAAGTCACAAATCGTTCAAATTCATTAAAAAAAACTATAAACAAGAGAAAAACCCAGTAATTGATCATAAAAACAGCCACTACCAGCCGTTGAGTATTAAAAAGGTCTAAAACGTTTTATAACACAAGCACTATGGCAACAAAATAAGTATTTGGAATATTTATTACAAAATTTTGTTAAACACAAACCAATTTTACTGACTATCTTGGTTCCAGAGGTGAGATTCTGAATCCCTCAGACCAACATTTGAGATCAAAGTGGAAATATTAAAACTCTTCACAATACAAACATACATACATATGTATAAAAGTAAGTGAAATTATAACAATTATTTTTTTAAACAAGCACAAACTGCGAAGCGATTTTGCTTGCCTGCAGAAACGCCCAGAATCTCTGGCGGGATCGAACCCGAAACCCCTGGATTAATAGTCCAGCACACTATCATCTAGTCTATTAGTTACTATGTAAAAGTAACATATGAAGATTAAACTCATTTTAAACTACAATTATACCCCCAAGGAACCAGTCACGTAACTAGTGACTGGTTCCAATGACTTAAAAATGGGGGATTTTGAATAGATGGCGCATCTTTTGAACGGGGTTTTGGTTTTTAATAACTTATATGTCATTTTGAAGGATACATATCTGTCATTTATTCTCACTTAGTTATTGAACATTATAGTGTAAACAAAAAAGTTATTTTTTGCTTCGAAAATGTCGAATTTTGTACCAGCAAAGCATCAGGTGGGGAAGGTTTTACTTTACTTCTTTAATTTGAAAAAATGTGCCGCTGAAGCACACCGATTGCTCTCCATGCTTATGGTTTCAACGCGCGAAAGATGGTTTGTGCAGTTCAGAAGTGTAGAATATGACACGGAAGACAAAGATCCAAGAATTGGGGGCAGTACTCCATGAAGATTCTTGTAAAACTCAACAAGTAGGTTAGGTTATGAAGGCTGCTAGTATCAACCAGCTCACTTGGGTCCATAAATCGGTCCCTTTGTGATACCCTAAGGATCATGCTCAGGTCCTTCACATGTCTGAAATAGGTTCAGTGCCGCACGAATGACGAATCTATCTTCTTGACATCCACAGTAGACAGATGCAAAAAAGGACTGCCTATTGTTGCGGGCAAAGGCAGAGGAGATGTTCAACAGTTTCCTCCTAGTCTTCATCATGGCAACTTCTACAAAAATCATTGTATGAAGTGTTCAATCTCCTAGCATGCGCACCAATCAAACAGTGCCCCATAAGCACTGATATCAGCTCTCGCAACCTCGCCCTTGATAGCCTCATGAGGGACATTGGCCTGTGATGGTCAAAAATGGGCCAAGTGAGCCTCGATATCGAGCAATTTGTTAGACTAGACTATCTGAGCTGAGCAGACTCAAATAATTTACGCTGTATGAGTAATTTACAGCAGGATAGCGGTAAACCGACCAGAAGATCGATCACCATCACCTGGACGTGAGCCTCTTTTGGCCAGTTCATCCGCGATAGCATTGCCAGTTACACCAGAGTGACCCGGCACCCAGAATAACTCGAGGTTAGAATGTCTCGCCATCTCGTTAAGAGATACATGGCATTCATGTACCAATCTGGATGTCGAGTAGACACCAGATAAGGATTACTATCAGGATTACTGTTAGTACAGATACGGATATTCACACCAAATAACCTATAGTCCTTCATCCAGTATACCGTCCTTTTAATCGTTGAGATTTCAGCTTGAATTACACTACATTGATCCTGTAGCAATTCAACAAGAACTTGCCAAATCATTGAGTGCTACTCGTGCAGCACGTTTGCGAGCAGCAGGATTCATCCACACGCAGAGAAAAATATAGTTGGGCATGGTTACTGTAACCATTTCAATATTGTTACAAGTTTTGGTAACCATAATATGATTGATTTACGATTCACATGATTGTGTCAACCATATATAAGGTTACAGTAAACAAATATATGTTTGTGACAACCAATCATATGATGAAGGACTTATCATATTATGTTGCTCTCGGCATAAGGCTTATCATAATCTGAGAACAACATATTATGATAAAATTAATCATCATAAATATTATTGTCACAAACATATACTTGTTTACTGTAACCATATATATGGTTGATACAATCATGAGAATCATAAATTAACCATGTTATGGTTACCACAATCATGTAAATAGTTACTGTGACTATAATATTGTTAAAAATCTTGTAACACTATTTAAATGGTTACAGTAACCATGCCCAATTATATTTTTTCTCTGCGTGCAAAAGCAGGGAAATTGGATACAATATGAATTGAAGGACAGACACTTTGACAGACACGATTTTGCATGACCGAAATAATGCTTAAACGCTATAAAAGAAAATCATTACTTGCGATGAAAATTTGATCCATTACGATAACCCGAAGCGTAAGAGATCGTATGTGAAGCCCGACAAAACAGCTGAATCGACAGCAAGGCCAAATATCTACGGTTTTAATGTAATTCTCTGGTAAGCGCAAAAGGGTCCTAAATATTATGAGCTGCTGAAATCTGACCATACCATCATAGGGAATCTGTGCCGAACGCAACTGGTTCATTTGAAGCGAGCATTTGGCGAAAAACGCCCAGAATATGATAACGCTCGACCACATGTTGCAATAACTTAGAAGTGATAAGTGATTGGGAAGTTTTGCCTCACCCGCTTTATAGTCCAGACTTTGCTCCGTCCGAATACAATTTGTTTTGATCGATGCAGAATATTCTCTCTGGGATATGCTTCACTTTGGAACAGAGTATCCGATATTGGCTTGATTCGTTCTTGGCCTCAAAAGATGAGCAGTTCTTTTGGCTTGTAATTCTATGTTGCCAGAAAGATGGGAAAAGGTCATAGCTGACAATGGCCAATAATTTAAACAAATTTATATTGTACAAATGTTTCAAAATAAAAGCTATAAATTTGAAAAAATTCCAACTTTTTAAGTTTAAACATCACCTACACCCTAGAATTTCATATCCAATCCATTCCCGTTTCATAGATTTGTTGATTTAATATTTATTTCTTATTGTATTTATGGACTTTATCCATTTAACCAAACAACGGCTGGCATGTTGTAAATGGTACATTATTTATTCAAGAAAAACAACATGAAGTTGGCGGCAGTTGGTTTAGGCCTTGTTTGGTGTAATTGCGACTATATGCAACTACAACTACTCGTACTGACAATAATATTTTGTTGTTATTGTGTTTTTTCTGTAGCTTTTTTAAGTAAACGTGATCAAAGATCTGCAAAATTTATCATTTGTTTGTTTGTTTACAACATGATCTATAAATAGCACCCTGTTATGTGTGGTTGTGGTAAAACAGAAACAAACAAAAAAAAAAAAAAAAAAACAACATAAAGTTTAAACAAAATAAAATTGCAGGCTTAACTTGTTTTTGTTATTATTATTATTTGATTTTTCAATAAACAGACATTTACAGTTCAACTATTATTAAGTTTAATAAAGTAACAATTTCGAAAGAAAGATGTACAATAATTTTAGAACGCCAGATGATACATATTTTCATTTCACAAAAGGAAAATGATTCTTAATATGTAAATTAATCGACTGCTTTCTGAAGAATTTTTAATGTAGGTCATCAAATATTAGTGCTTTAGTTTCTTCTCATTTGGTATAACAATTTCTTATCAATAGTTTTTATTATATTAATCGAGGCATAACGAAATTAATACCTTTATATTTGTGAAGCTTTTCTAAAACAGCTGTTATAATGTCTTCAAAAAGATGCGACTTTTAAGAAGATACTTTTAAGAAGAATGTACTCTCAAACTTGCTAGTCATATACTCAAACTAACCATTTCTATCGTTCTTCAAATGTGGAACCGAGGAATCTTTTATGAATCGAAAATTAGATTTCGAGTTAATTTAAATCGCAGGTATGGATTTTATTTAACATTAAATTTGTACAATATAAATTTATTCAAAGTATTGGTAATTGTAAGCTATGACCTTTTCCCATCTTTCTGGCAACATATGGATTCCGAGCCAAAAGAACTGCTAATCTTTTGAGGTTCCAAAGTGAAGCGTATCACAGAGAGAGAGCGTTCTGCATCGATCGAAACAAATAGCACGGTCTCAACTATAAAGTGGATGATTCAAAACTTCCCAACCACTCCATTATAAATACTTTTTAACAGGTATTGCATAATGTTGCAGAGCGTAGTCATGGGCGTTTTTCGACAAATTCTCGATTCAAACGAATCAGTTTCATTCGGTACTGGTTATAGCCTGACCAGATTTCAGCAGCTCATAATCGATAGGACCCTTTTGCTTCCACTAAATACAGAGAATTACCTTTGCGCCATGGATATTTGGTTTTGGTGGCGATTCGGCTGGTTGGCCGAGCTTGACATACGATTTCTTACGCTTCGGTTTATCGTAATGGATCCATTTTTCATCTCAAGTAATGATTGGGTGCTAAAATGATTTTCTTTTATAGCGTTCAAAAGCCATTCAAGGTCTCTCGGCTTCAATTCGTATGGTATCCAATTTCCCTGCTACTGACAAACGTTTTGAAATTGCTACTTGAGTAGCTCCTAATGATTTTGCAAGCTATTTTTGAATTTGATAATAATCTTTATGGAGTAATGCCTCCAATTTTTGGTCTTCAAACTTGTTTGGCTAGCCTGGGCAACCACTTATGATCCGAACAAACTATCTCTTGCACGTTGAAAACGATGGAATAAGCTTTTGTGAGCCATCGGTGTTCTTCAGCGGTACTTATTTATACCCTTCACTTTGGTGAGAAGGATATATATAAGTTTGTCATTCCGTTTGTAATTCCCACAATATAATTATCCGACCCTATAAAGTACATATATATTCTGGATCCTTATAGATAGCGGAATCGATTAACCCATGTCCGCCTGTCTGTTGAAATCAACTTTCCGAAGCCCCCAAATAACTTACATACACGATTCATACGTCAATATCTCCGGAATTCTTCCGGCTCGGTTGCTATTTAAAATCGAGAAAATAGGTCCACAATTGGCTGAGATATAAGTAAAAAACCAGGACAACATAGATTTTTGACTTATTTTTGACCTATATCTGGATTACTAAGTCATTAATATAGACAATATGGATATCTAATGATAGATATTTCAAAGGACTTGGCAACGACGTATATAAGACTATAGTAAGTTGGACCAACAATATTTCAAAATCGGAAAAAATATTTTTTAACCCGAATTTTTTTTTTCAACAAAATTTTTTTCGCTAAATATTCAAAAAAAAATCGAAAAAACAAAAAAAAAAAATTTTTAATGTAAAAAAACAATTCGAAAAATTTTTTTTTACAAAAAATTAAAAAAAATAAATTTATTTTATCTAAAAATATTTAAGATTCGGCACAGCCGAACTTGTTTCAAATTAAAGAAATAAAACAAAACTTCCTGCATATGACGCGTTGTTGGCACAAAGTTTGAAATTTTCGAAGCAAAAAAGTTTGTTTACACAAAAATATTCAAAAACTAAATGACAGATATGTACCCTTTAAAATTTGTTATTAAAAACAAAAACCGTGTTCAACATTTTTAAGGCATACACTCAATATTTCATTCTAATGTTTATTCTATTTCACAAGTTTTGTAAATTTTGATTTTATTTTCTTCTTTTGCCATTTGTAGTTCAAATTGTAATTCCTTTTCTAATAATTTCGCTATTTATTTTTATATTTCTCTAGAAACATTCGTGAAGTGAAAACATGAATTTTGTGTTTTTTTAGGAACAACATCTGTGTGTCTCTATGGAAAATTAAAATAATGAAAAAATAAACTAAATTGTTTGACAAATTTGTTTAATTTGTCTTTTGTATTGTTGGTTTAAAATATTTTTGGTTAAATACCTAGCAATTTTATTAAAAATAAAATTAAGCTACAAATATTTAAATATAGTGGCAGTTGTTGGTTTACGTTGTTGTTATTGTCAGGTTTTGTTTTCAATTTAATAGATTAAAATATTGACGCCACAAATACAATAAATACAAAATAACTACGAAAATAAATAAAACTGTGTTTAAAAATAACAAACAGGACGGACCAGACGACCGGCTTTGAATTGCAAGCGATTTAAGTTTTATGAATATACATACAGGTAGGTATATGCAGGTATGCATACAAGTGAGTATTTAAATTTAATTAATTTACAGTTTTATAACATTAGGTTGGGTGTTTTCTGCTACCAAAACCAAAAATAGTTGGCAGTTGAAGTATGTAGTTGGTAATTGAATTAAAATATCTAGTTTGTTTAGTTACATAGTTGACAATCATAAATACAAACAGAAAATTTAACCAGTTTTTAAGTCATAGAATTTCTTAAAGTTTAAGCAAATATAATAAATGTAAACCCCCTTTAAATTTAACAAACAAAAAATTATAAACACTTTTAAATTTAATTTAACATTGAAGAATTTACAAAGTGTTTATTATTTTAAATAAAGCATTATTTTTTCCTCAAATATGATGAAATATTTATGTATTTAAATTCCCAAATTCCCCTAACAATCCCCACAAACTTTTCATTTATGGCAATATTTTATCTTAATATAAAACTTGTTTAACTAAGAGAGTTTTTATGAGCAATTCAGTTTCTCTTAAAAGTTCTCTTACACAAATTAATTATTTAAATTTGCAATTATCTTGCGTTATCATGTTTTTATTGTACATACATATGTATGTACTCCCCTTTAAACAACCAAATCAACCAAAAAATATCACTTTGTATTTCTAACTTTTTATAAAAATAAAAATGCACGCGCTTAAAGTCACGTTCCATTCATTTGATTCCCTTGTTTGGTGGGACATGTATTGATCTTTACGATCGTTTAATCGTTTATCTGTTTGTTTTTCTTGTTAATTTTTTTAATATTTTCACAATTTTCAAAATGTATCATTAAGTGAATAAAATTAATCATAAATTCTAAAAACGATCTATGATCATTGATCACATTAAAACTTATCGCAGTTTTTCGGCTTGCTATAAGCAATTAGCACTTTCTCTTTATTGTTTAAAGTTCTTTTTTTATTCCATGAATGATGATGATAGGAAAATCACCCACGCAGACTTAAAGTCAACGAAACTGTTAATTTTTTAGATCAATATCAATTGAATAATGTTAAATTTATTGAACTCTTTTATAGCAGATGAAGCTGGGCATTACTTGTATAAAGAAAGAAATTATTGTTATTTAAAGTAATAAATGTTAAATACACAATTATTAAATATCCAGCTGAAGGTCATTTACTTATTCATAGTAATGAGAAAAAAAATATGTTAAATTTGTATTACAGTTCATTCTCTTAAGGTAGGGTCACACATGACAAATATTTGATGAAAAAGACGTAACCATTAAATTAAATACATTTGAATTCTTCTATTTAGTTCAAAAACTTATTTTACTTAGTATGATTCAAAACAAAAAAAAAATTGTTTTATTTTATTTGATGCTGTTTGATCTTACAAAACACTTGTAAGAGTAAACACGTCAAACAAATTTGCACTAAAAAAAGTGGTTACGCTTTTTTGAGAAAATATTTGCCATGTGTGACCCTACCTTTAGTTTAACATTTATTATCGAAGTTATTAATGATTAGGGATCTTCAGAGTTGTTTTAATTAAAAACAAGTAACAGAGCTTTATTCGGCTGTGCCGAATCTTATATACCCTTCACCAAAATATACTTTCAAATAAAAACAAAATTTCAAAAGTTTTAAAATTTTCTTATTTTTTAAAAAAAAAATTTGAAAAAAATTCGGGTAAATAGCGGATATATTGATGTATGAACCATGTAAATTTTTTGGGTACTACGGAAAGATGATTTCAACAGACGGTCAAACAGACATGGCTATATCGACTATATTTCTATATTTTTGTGATTGATTTTCTGAAGATGGATTTAGATGGGAGCTTGACCATTTCTGTAATTATTTCTGTTGATTTTCGGAAGTGGCCTTGTATGGAATATCGATCGATCTGCAAACAAATTTTAAATTTAATTTAATTTTTTACAATATAAATCATATTTAAGATGGAAAGTCTGAGGATACCTATATAAATCACACATTTATGAAAAAAGTCATATTTCTGAAGGACTTTAATATTATGGGTCCTAGGGGAAATAACAGACCAATTTCCAGTATTAATTTTATTGAAATACCGATTTAGAAAGCGACTCTTTGTCGATCGATATACTTTAAGGTGGGACTAATAGACTAATATTTTTGAGTGTTACAAATATCTGCACATACCGCAAATCTATATACGATATTCCAATTTATTGACGATTAAAGATTTGATATCTTTGATTATCTTTAAAAATTTGTTTTTTGGCTAGACTGACGGAGATTGATCTTATTATTCCAATTTAACGGTCAGAACAATGAGTGATCTAAAATTTAACATATTTTCTTAACTTATTTATTTTAAAGTTATTTACAATTAAATATTTTTGCGATTTTCTTAAAAAAAATGATTTTTGTCAGAATTATGAATCAGCTTATTGCTGATTTTCATACAAAAATTCCATTTGTGATCAGAATATTGGATTAGTATCCATAATTAGAAGATCGGTCCATAATTAGTCATAGCTCTCATATAAGGAACACATCCGAAAATCACTTTAGCGAGCATAAATATCTTACAAATTTTGGTATTCAAATAAGATTCATTACAAATAAGTTTCATATCAAAAGAAAACTTTTTATAATTATGTATATACTCGGTGTAGGGGATCATATGGTCGGGATTGCCAGACTATACTTTCTTACTTGTTTTTCAATTGAACGCTTTTTTACAGAGTTATTGACAGCATTAGATTTTTATAAAAAAATCAATTTTTTTCAGAAATATGTTGATCACAGATTGAACGTCTTTTCTCTATTAAACGCTTATTTAAAATTATTGGCGGTTAAAAATTTTCGTGATCACAGTTTTCTCTATTTTGCAAAGTTATTAACGATTAAAGATTTTTGTGATTTTCTTTAAATAAGAAATATTTTCGATAAGATCACAGATTGAACATCTCTTCTCAATTAAACGCTTATTTATAAAGTTAGTGATGATTAAAAAATTGTGTATTTTCTTTAAAAAAATCACTAATCGACTAAATGGTTTGAAGACTCCCCATTTCTTACTACGAAAAACCAAATAAAAAAATGGTTTTGCTCATTGGAGCGGTTCATGTCGTTAACAGCGCAGTCGGCCCAATTTGCTCTGTAACGTAGTACGTTACCACCTTGTTGTTAGTACGGCATCTCATTTTGTTTAAACTATAGAAACCCTAATAAAAATTCAATAACTATATGAAAACTTATTGCATACTTTTAGGAGGCAATATAATAAATATAAGCTTTTGATAACAAGCTCTTAGCATGCTTTATTTTATTTAGTTAAGTCGTTCGCTTACATCTTAGACACAAACCACTATAATAATAGAGCTTTTTCTCAATCACAATAATGTCAGGGTATAGAAAATGGTAAAAAATATATTATCTGTTGTTGAATGTTTTCACGTTGAGGGAATTTTCTTTTGTAGGCTGCTAAAATGAAATTGTATGATAATCAAAAGATAAGTAGTAACAGCGGCAATAATCTGTGAATAGAATAAAATAAATTTATAAAATTCTGTAATGATTTCAGAGCTTAATTCAACGTACCGAAGTTATTAGTTTGTAATCCATATCAAAGAAACCAGCAGCAGTAAAATTATGTTTGCGATGCATAACTTCATGGGAAAATAATTGTACATTTAAATAGAAACTACAGTTTGTCAGCGAATTTGTCTTGATGCGATGCAGCAAGGGACCAGTTAAAGCCATCTGCAAACAAATATAATTCAATGCATATAAAATTGTAAATAAATAGTTTCATTGAAACTTACTGCCTTTGAAGTCATGCCACAAGTGCCAACATTTAAGCCAATAATCAGAATTTGTACTAAAATCCAGCCCATTACCACAGTCAACTGATAACCGTCCATTTCCATGGAATGCACAATCAAGGCGGCAAACAGATTATAACCCTGCACCGTAATAACACCAAACGATGCACTGGTCAATAGCAGCAAATGCCAGCCAAATACTTTCAACAGTAAATCCACACAATCGGCGGTATTTGAATAGATTTCCAACAATTTTCTAACAATATCTGTTGAACATGCTGGTTTAAGGGAGTTCAACACATCTTTCTTGGCCGCTTTACGACAGGAAAGTAAATTATCTCCCCCATATTGCAGCAATTCCTTGTTGATAATATCAAATTTTGTTTTGAGCACAAACATTAAATTGTAAAACTGAAACTCCTTAAATGTCAGCAGTAAAATGGGAGCAAAACACACGAACCAAAAGCATGTGGAGAATATATCAATTTTATCCGGACCAAAATGTATGACAATACAATTCACCATCGACAAACAACTGGGCACCAAGAAGACTACAAAGAATTGTAAAAATAACTTTTTACGCATATGCGTATAGTTTAGCTCCCGTCCCGTAACCGCCTCCAGCTGATGATCTATCTTTGAAATCCATAAAAATAAACCATGCATTTTAGAGATATTAAACCAGGTATTGAGCAAGCCATAGGAGGCCAGGACGAACAGGAAAACTATTTGGCCCCAGGTGGTAAAGTATGCAATAACCGTGCTTTCATGGAGTTTGTCCAAATTCTTGGTCATGCTCAAATGAATGACGCCAAAATAGAATCCAACTGTGGATGGAAAAATAAGACAATTTTTTATTAATAATGACTATTGTTTTAATTAAATTTGTACGAGGGTTTTACTATAAGTAAGAAATAATATATTTTATAAAGGTTGTCCCAAAATTCACACACGATTTGAATTTGCCCGTTTGTCTGTTTAGGGTTATTCAAAACGGAGCATTAAACCAGAGAACAACTTGTTTTCATAGCTGAACAAGGACATTGGTCGCATTCTCCAAAATATGGCAAAACATTTGTTTTTAGCGAAAATCGCATTTAAATCGCAGGTACGGAAAAACTGTAGAAGGTATTGACATAATTTCTTCATATTTTTATTCCCTATTATGATCTCAATAAATCCAAATGTGATTATCAGAAAATTCTGAAATTTGTTTAACAAAATTTTTAAAAATTTTAAACTGCCGTTAAAAATATTAAATTTTGTTGGCCATACTTGCGAATAGGTTAACGGTACCTACAAAGACAAAAACTCATACACAAGTAAATATGGATATATTTTAAGTAAAAATACTAGAGGATATTAGAGTGCAACTATGCTAAATAAAACAAGTAAGAGTGCTATATTCGGCTGTGCCGAATCTTATATACCCTTCACCAAATTATACTTCAAAATTTTAAATATTTTTAGGTAAACAAAATTTAATTTATTTTCCAGTAGTTTTTTTCATTTTTGGAAAAAAAATTTTCGATTGCTATTTTCAATTTTTTTTTTAAATTTAAAATTTTTTTTTTAAATTTTAAATATTTTTTTTTAATTTAAAAATTTTTTTTTTGTTTTTAAAATTTTTTTTTTTGTGAAAAAAAAATTCGGGTTAAAAATAGTTTTTCCTATTTTGACCCATTGTAGGTCCAACTTACTATGGTCTTATATACGTCGTTGCAAATGTCTTTGAAATATCTATCATTAGATATCCATATTGTCTATATTAATGTCATAGTAATCCAGATATAGGTCAAAAATCGAGGTTGTCTTGGTTTTTTCCTCATATCTCAGCCATTTGTGGACCGATTTTGCTGATTTTAAATAGCAAAATTCTCGAAAGCATGTCTGATAGAATTATTGAAGATTTGGATCCCGAAGATATCTGGGGTCTTCAGAAAATTGATTTCAACAGACAGACGGACATGGCTTAATCGACTCCGCTATCTATAAGGATCCAGAATATATATACTTTATAGGGTCGGAAATGAAAAATGAAGAAATTACAAACGGAATGACAAACTTATATATACCCTTCTCACGAAGGTGAAGGGTATAAAAATAAACCAGCTACACTTAGCGATTTTCCTTTAGTATTGTTGATAGTTATGGCGAAAGCCAAACGCACTGGAAACTGTAACCGTTTGAAATTGAAGGGCAAATCAGTAGAAATCATTGGAAAATGTGTGCACACGCCTAGTATCCGCTAATAAAAAATATTTTTGTAAAAACAACTAAAGGAGCTATATTCGGCTGTGCCGAATCTTATATACCCTTCACCAAATTATACTTAAAAATATTTTTTTTTAAATATTATTAAATTTTTTTTTTAAAAAAGCTTTTTCTAAATTTTTTTTTTTAATTTTTAAAATTTTTTTCATTTTTTTAAAATAATATATGACATTAAAAAAATTGTTTGATGAAAAAAAAATTCAGGTTAAAAAATATTTTTTCCGATTTTGACCCATGGCAGGTCCATTTGAATATAGCCTTATATACATCGTTGGAATGGACTTTGAAATATCTATCATTAGATATCTATATTGTCTATATTAATGACTTAGTAATCAAAAATAGGGCAAACATCGAGGTTGTGCCAGTTTTTTTTATATATCTCAGCCATTTGTGGGCCGATTTTAAATAGCAACCGATCCGGAAGAATTCCCGATATATTTATATATGAATACATAAATGATTCATATAACAATACATCGGGAATTCTTCTGGATCGGTTATTTAGGGGCTACGGAAAGTTGATTTCAACATACAGACGGACATGGCGAAGGGTCACTCATGGCGAAGGGTATAAAAAGTACCAAAATGAGGGATCAACTCCATATACGTTCAAATTTCAAAAAAGTCCCAGAATCCATTTGAAATTTTTTTATAAGGTCTACAATTCCATTTTAGTTTAATTTCAGGAATATAGGATATAAAAAGTACCAAAACTCGGCTTTTACCCGTTTTATTAAGTACAAACATCAAAAAGTACAACATAGCTGCCCACTTATTTTTTCCATAAATTAAGATTGCTATACCAATTTACTAGTTTTCAACCCATTTCAATTCGAATTTCCAAGAGTCCTACATACAAAATTTCAAGACATACTAATTTTCAAAAGTTCAATATTGAGAAAAAATTCTGTATCGAAATATTCGAAAATCGGCTGCGCGAGTGCACCTAATACAGTGATTTAGGATTTAATTTTTGTTCCTAAATTTGATGTTCAAGTGGCCTGAGACACGTTAATAATTTGGGGAATTTTTATAAACTTTAAAATGAATTTTTAATGAATTTTTGTATATTATATATCTTATTATAATGACAAAAATTTCAGAGCAAAATTTTGAAAAAACTAAAAAATTTAGATTTTTGGCGAATTTTAGCGATAATGTAGTTTGTGGGTCATTTTGACCCAAAGGACATATAAGGGTTAATCTCCAAAGGATTTATTTTACTGTAATTTTCATTACAATAAATAAATCTACATATTTCTGTAAATTAAGGCAGAAATTTAACAAGTTTCATAACTTTATTTCATATAAATAGTAAAATTTTGCATATATCTGACCTTTGACCTCGATGCGTGTCCCGAAATCGTTTCTGATTTGCCTTAAATTTTCTGCACTTAACCCTTAGATCTAGTGCCACAATATTCCCCCAATAAGCACCAAAGCCCCAAAAATTCAAGCACTTAAACATTTTGTTGGAATTTGATTTGAATGCAAATGTAATTATGTTTTAAACTTGAAAAATATTTGAAAAATTAAATAATTTTCAAACAAAAAACATATGGCTGGAATTTATGTTTCCTTTTTACTGGAGAATGGTATTTAAATAAAGTGTAATACAAATGGAATTGAATTGCTTGACTATAATATAAGGCTTGAATTACACTTGATTTCAACTTGAATTCCAGTAAAAATGCTTACTGGGTAACTTTGAAATCCAAAAATTAATATTTTAGTTGTGAACATTTTATATCTATATTTGAAGTTTGCACTGAACAACATTTGATCGAATTTAATCCTTAGTTTCTGTAACACTAGCGTTTAAAAAGTTCGAATTAATTTTCAACAAATTAACTGCTCAAGAACTTCTAAATATACTAAACTAATTTCGTTTTATTTTCGCGATTTAATATAAACAAAATTTCATTTTAATATCGTGAATAAGTTAATTAGTATAAACCATTGATGCATTGAAATAAAAAAATAATTTATTTTTCTTAATTAAAAATGTTATTTAATTTCTGTTCTATCTCTCTCATTTATTAATTCCATTTGATGTGTTTAATGACAAATTACCAATAAAAATAGTTGATCCAATAAAAGTGGCCACAAGCGACCATTTGTCCAATTTAAATTTATAATTCTCATTTAACAGCTCCTTTGGTTCCAGCTGCACCGGTAGAAAACCAAATAATTTAAAAATGCGCAAAAACGGATATAAAACGTAAGCAAATTCATTAGTTTGAAATTGATCAAAAAAGTAATTTTTAACTCTATCGAAAAAATCCTTTAACATTTTGTCAATTCACTCGCGCTTCTAAACATGACGAATTCCAATTTGCAACTAAAATGTTACCACTAAATGGCTGTAACCTTTGGTATGTCTGTGTTGGAGTCAGTGTCTGTGTCAATGCTAACAATTAGCACCTCATTAGATTCTTTACAATATTTATGATGTTTGCTGTTTGGTTGTTCTCTAAAGGACATGCGCTGTTGTGAATTCAATTCAACAGGTTACTGGGTTTTACATTGCAACATATTTTATTAACCAAATTTCAGTTAATTAACCTTAATTGGGTTTACAACCCTGTATCTGCAAGATAAATTCGTAGCATGTCTGACTTCCACGTACGTATTACGTTCCTTTCTACCTTGTGCTGTTATTTGTCGCTCACGTGTTGGTTTATTGTTTAAATTGATGGTTTAGTAAATATTGGATCATGTAGATATTAATATATTTTATTATTAAATTACGACTGTTGGTTTATCAACTCTTTACTTTGTAAACAATAACAAAAACAAACTGAATTTAAATAGTCTACTTCGACGTTGTATTTGCCACATTAATCATTACAAATTTATTATTAATTGCCACCAACATGTTGGTTAAATAACAATAAATTAGAGCTACAATAACAAATACAGCGTTAGTCCTTAATAATTTAATTAGAACACTATCAAGTGTAGTTCTCGGGGGAATTCTAATTTCCATTATAGCTCATAATAATCGTTAAATTCAAAATGTATTTTATTGTATATTCTCAGTATATTTTATGTTTTTGGTAGATGTTTAAAACATGTTTTTTTATTTCCTGAAAATTAGGTTAATTCAGAGCTGGCTACCGTTACCGCATTGTTACCGTTAGAATGAAAATACCATTTGTGCTTTTATAAAATATATTAAATACTGTCCTCGAAATAATCATAAATACTAAACGTAAAATATTGTTAGCGAAATATGTATACATATTTATATTATTGTAAAATTTTTAAATTATTGCATTTTTTCCAAGGTTACCCCTAAAATACCTCTTCAGTTCAACTACCGTTACCACTAGGCTACCGTTACTGAAATAACTGCAATTACCGTTGCCGATATAATCATAATAACCGCCACCTCTAAATACTGTTACCGATATTCTATAAATAATTTGAATTATAACAAGTAAAATTTTCGGTGATTTATGACTGCTCAAACAGTAGCTCATCGTGTTTTCAACAGATAGACAGACGGCCGTATATAGCTATATCGTCTTAGAATCTTATGAGGACTCAGAATATATATGGGGGATTTCATGTCAAGTAAACGAACTTTTGAAATCGATGTCTTCCTGTTGTCTTCGGGATGAAATTTGCACCAAGGTTATACCTATTGGATACACAATTTTTCAACAAGATCGGTCAAGAACTCTCTGAGTTAGAGGGGGTCAAAATATGACATTTTGGCCAAACATGTGTTTTTTCTCATCCATGTAATGTGTTCCAAATAGTTTAGATAGCTGTTTCTTCAATCTTTCTAAACAAAAGAAATAAAATAATTTTAATATGTATTTTTTTCCGAAATCAAAAGCTTTTTTTTCAAAATGGACCTTTTTTTCTTAAAATAAAGCTTAGATATTTTCCTTGATGACCTATTTGGTCGCTTAGTGTGATACGAGTTGGATATCCAAATTAGCGTTACCGATACCCATTAAAGTGACAATTAGTTGTATGGAAAAAAATTTTTGTTGTTCGAATTTCAAAGTGTGCCGGGCGGAACATTGTGACACTAGGTCTAAAAGTTAAGTGTAGAAAATTTGAGCTAAATCGGACAACGATTTCGGGACGCGCATGGAGGTCAAAGGTCAGATATGTGCTAAATTTTACTTTTTATAGGTAATAAATTTGTGAAACTCCTTAACATGCTGCATTATTTTACAGAAATATGTATATTTATTTATATTAATGAAAATTATAGTAAAAAAAATCGTTTTCGGATTTACCCTATACCTCCTTTGGGTCAAAATGACATACAAACTGTATTATCGCTAAAATTCGGATTTTAGATTAGATTTTTATGATCAATATCTTATTTTGTTGCTTTGCGATTAAGTAATAAATCTGAACAATTTCTGCCGTTTTCAATTTTTCATGAGTTTTTTAAAACAAAAAAAGTTGCTATTTTCACGCAAAAAATTTATTTTTTGCTTCAATTTATTATTATAACTCCGAAACTACTGAGCCGATTAAAACGTAATATATAAACTGATTATAGGTTATGTAAATCTCAAATTTTCTATGTTTATTTTAATAACATCGGACTAACCCCTTTTGAGTAATTTGGACCATATGTGTACTACTAGAAACACAATACATCAAAATTGTGTATTGGTTTAAAAAGCCTCTAAATTTTTTTTCGATTTTGTTGCCCTTTGTATGTATTTCATTATGTAAAGCAGACATAATTGTCTTTCAAATGAGTATTAAATCAATAAAATCCGACATAAAATTCATATGATACAAGTTAAAACAAAAATTAAAATTTACAAATGACTCGTAAGAGTGGGTGTTTACCAACTATGCTTAAAATCGAAAGACCCAAACTCAATTTGTTTGTGATGTCTGATGAAATTCCTGATATACCCTTTACCCTAATTGAATTTTCGATATAAATTTGTAGTAATACTTTTATGTAAAAACCTTTGCAAAACTTTTCATTTGATATGGATGTAGGCAAAATTATCTAGGTTGGGTACCGACTATTTGGATTATTTCAGTAACGGTAACGATATTTTGGCTTATTTCGGTAATGACAGAGATAACGGCGGTTTCAACTATCTTTATCAACCAAAGCTGATAGTTTTATATTGCACTTTAACTTTAGCAATTTTAAAATTTTCGGTAACGATATTTTAGGGGTAACTACAGTCAACCTTGAAAGGTGTTTTCAATTTTATTTTTAAATGTTTAGGACCAAATTGGTTGATTTTATCTAAAATTTTTTAAAAGGTATTATTTGTGTATAAGTTTTGGGAAAAAAATTGCTTATATCTCAGCCATTTATTTATTGGGCGATTTTGCTGATGTTCAATGTCAAATTACTATATTACTATATTTGACATATGGGCAATTCCATATCATCGTACGTGACATTTGTAAGCCTATAGAGTGGAATAGATTTTGCAAAAATAAGAGTATCTGAAAAATAATTTGGTCTTTATGTTCCATTCATAGGGTACTATATTTTATAATAATAAAAAATTCTTTCGAAATATTGTTGTCCAAAATATTGAGCGAAATAAGTGTATATCGTACGTGACATAAAACGGAACTCATTTTGAGGTACATGTAGAAATAAGCGAAAATATTCGAATCGTGAGAGGCGTTATATTTTCTTTTAATTTCTTACACTAAACGAAATATTTTTCCTTTACAATCCGTCATATTTAAATAAAAACAATCTTTGGATGATTTATTAATAATAAAATTTAATATCGTACGTGACATACCGTACGTGACAGATTTTTCTCTTATAATAAAACATTTGCCCAATTCACAAATGGTTTCGTAGCGTCGTATCCTTGTATGTCGTAATTTTTTTTATTAATGTTTTGTTTTTGTTTCGAAAAATTAGTTTGAAAAATATTTATGACATACAATGCTACGACATCAATAGTGAAATGGGCAAATATATATTCTGTAAATATATGTATACAAAAACTAAAAAAATTAATGGAAAATATACATTCGGTTTCAATAAACAATTTAACAATAGCAAAAAAACAATCAGAGTCAAATTCATTTCATAATACAAGCTAATTGGGAGCCTAGTTTTCGCAGCAATTTTAGCCTACAACATACCTATAACATTAAAAAATTAAATATAATCAGTTAAAACTATTTTTTTTGTATTTAAAGTGTTGTAATACGATCTAAATACTTTCACATAGTAACATTTTATTATTTTCTTCTATTCAAATCATCTTGAAAAAACGTTTCAAGGGTTTTTGTGTTTTCGGTCGTGGTAGCGATTCTCGTGGAATTGCCCATATGTGTATCATATTTTTGTCTGAATCCTAGATGAACAAATAGATAAGAAAATTTAAATTGTCTTTGAAATATAAACCGGAATCTCTTGTCAAAACCCGAAGACGTCCGTATGTTTGAAGATCGTATAAAATATTGTTAACTGTTCGTTCCGAGTCTATTATATTTCTATGTGGTTTAAACTTTCTTTAAATTTAAACCACCATTTTACAAAATCCCCCCCTACACAAAAGTAAACATCTTAATTTTTTTTTAATAAATTTTTTATAAAAAATATTTTATTAACTAAAATAGTAATTTAGATATAATTTTTTTTATAATTTTCATATTTACAACAATCAAATACAATATAATAAAAATAAAAATAATAATAAAATAGTTTATGTAAAACAAAAGAGAAAAATTTAACTAAAAATTTTATTAATGTTAAAGAAAAACCCACAGTTTCAAAACCATCTTATACTCGTACGTACAGAAGATTGTTGCATAATTTTGCAAGTTTTTGTTTGTCATTGAGAAGAAAGAGAAGCCAAAAAATTTAACAAAATTAAGCAACAATATTGGTTGGCAATTAAAAAAACCGTTAATAAATTTATACAAACTAAAAAGATATTTTTTTTACAATAGAGTTTTTTCTTCTTAACGAATGACAGGCGGATAGAAGTAGTTTGACAGACAAGTAAGAAAAGAGAAATGACCGAAGAATTTATTGTATAAAATTAATTTAGCACTAATTGTTTATTTAATTTAATTTAAAGTCGTTTCAAAACAAATTTTGCTTTTGTTTTTCCAACGACTAATTTTTGTTTTTGTTTAAATGTTAATGTAGCATTTTTTTGGAAGCATAAAATTTAAATTTAAACATTTTAAAGGAGCTTAAATTTAAGTCAAACACTTGATGATAAAATAAAATTAATAAAAAAAAAGAACTACACAACTAAAATGAAAAATGAAGTAATAAATGGCGTCATGTGTAACAAACATCGTATGCAAGCAGTTCCTTGCTCGACCATCATTGATTTTAATGGTCTCGAATTCAGTTGATTTTGTGGCACTTGTTTTTTCTGTTTTCAGTATTTTTTTTGTTGCAAGAAGGAGTGACGTTCGCAATTGCATAGTTTTCTGTTTTCTATTCCAATGATATTTTTTGTTTAATTTTACAAGCAGTCTGTTTTGTTTGTTTTTTAGCTAGGAAGTATAGTTGAGTGTTTATTTAACTTGACAATGGCTTCATCATTGTTTCCATAAAGTTGGGATCCAAAGTTGAGCCATGTTCCAAGTCCTCCGTGCTGGCATTCTCTTCAGCCACACTTACAAATTTACTGGAGAGTTCGCCATTTAATTTATTCACTTCACCGGTTGTTATGTCATACATAAAGATTTCTTGTTCCGAGGAATTAGAAGACCTAGAAAGATATAAGAAATTTAGAAATTTAGTAACGGTAGCCAACCTTGCTATTAAATTTTTACTTACTTTGCTACTAACAACACAACAGATTGTTGATCTACATCGGTTCTGGATTCTTTCTCCAGCCATCTCTTGAAATTTTCCTTGGTGGGTTTTTTCACTAAAGTTTTAATGAGATCACCGCCCAAAAACTTAACCTCCTTACTGTCCTCCACAACGGCAGCATCTTGGCCAGCTGGAGTATCGACTGGTGCCAACACTACAACACTTTGTAAGAATTTTCCTTGTAATTCAGGACTATTTGGTTTGGGGAAATTAGCACCGTGTATTTTCAAAGGCAAATATCTGTTGTATTGACGTTCACCGGATGATGAAGGTGCCTCAGAGTTTTCCAATTGTTGACCATCAAAACGAACAACCTTAACATCGGTTTGCTTGTGATGGGGCACCGAGCTAGATTGTTTGACACGTTCAATTTCTTTTTCATCTAGAGATACTCTATCACCATTGGGCTTAACAACAGATAAGACCTTTTTCGATGCGGAAATTTGAGCTCCTCCCCCAGCTCCATAGAAGTGTTGCAAATGTTCGGCGGGTAAATTCTCCAAAGCAATATCTCCTACTTTGTCGTAATCCAAAACGGAAATGTCAGCGTTACCCAAGATGCCAGAAGATAGCAATTGTTGTCTCAAATCATCGGGTACTTCATCGGGCAATTGTAAGAGAGTTTTAGGATTTACAGTTGTGGATGAGGAGCTGGTTGTAGAGGGTGTGGTGGTGGTACTAGATGATTCAAAGCTAGTTGGTATGTAGGCATTTTGATTGTTTTTGGTTTCATGGGTCTGGCTGTTTCTCTGTTCCAATTCTTTGAAGACATCGGAGTGATAGTTGGAAACACTGTAGGGTGAGTTGCTGGCCGCCAGAGCAGACTGGGCCTGGGTGGCTGATTGTCCCTGTCTGGGCTGTTGGTAGTAATTATTGTATTGTTCCTGGGAGGGTTGCACACTGTTGATGATTTGTGTGGAATGTTGTTGATTGTTGTTGGAGCTCTGAGATGTTTGGTAGGTGTGGGCGGTCTGATACTGTTGGTAGACATTGGGTGGCATGGGTGTGACAATCATAATTTTCTGACCATCTGTAGCTTCACCAAACTGAGGAGATTGTGTGGTAGAGTCAGTTTGTTGAGCATGGTGCAAGTTAGAAGAGGCTGTCACGAAATTGGTATAGGTTTGTTGCTGTTGCTGTGAATGCACTTGAGGTTGGTTGTTGTAGGAAGAGGCAGTGATGTAATGACCTTGCAATGCTTGGCTTTGGGGTTGTTGAGGAGCCAAGTTTGGTGATGGTATATCATGAATGACCTGATTTTGTGATTGATATTGATTGGGATTGTAGTGATTTTGCACGGTCTCAGTAATGTGCTGTTCAAATTTGGGTATCGATTTCAGTAATTCGGTCTCCTTGGAGGGTTTGATATCCAACCAACTCAAACCAGTATTGGGGTGTGCGGCAGAAGTTTGTTGACTGGAGGATTGAGTTTGATATCTAGTATTTTGTTGCACTTGTGTCTGTTGCTGTTGTTGTTTGTTTTGGGTGTAGTAAATGGAATTAGTTTGTGGCTGGTTAGAGGTCTGTGATTGTGCAAAGGTTTGCGAATGTTGCTGCTGTTGAGTTGGAGTTGGGCTGTGAGGTTGGGGTTGTGATTGATATTGATGCTGATTTTGAGTTTGATATTGTTGGTATTGCTGAGTTTGTGGTTGCAATTGTATTTGGGTTTTGTAATTCTGTTGGCTGGCTGGTGGTGATACGGTGAAGGTCGGATGTTGTATGTATTGTGGCTGTTTTTGGAATTGATATGGTTTCGAATTGTATTGGGTATTTTCTAATTTGGCGGCTATTGGTGTGGGTTTCGTTTGTTGTGGAGCTGGTGCGGGGGTGGGACGGAACTTAATGGGTTGATAGGGTTGTGGTGCATGTCTCACTGGCAGTTCTTGTGTTTTGGGAGGGGCTGAGGGGAAAATAACCGATGACTTGGGAGATTGTGTGGGTTTATGCGACACTGAATTGTAATATTGATTATGTTGTACACTTGATTGTTGTTGATGATGATGTTGTTGTTGCTGCTGCTGATGGTGTTGTTGCTGTTGTTGTTGTGGCTGCTGCTGATACAATTGATTGTGGTTTACATAGTACTGGGACTGTTGTTGCAATTGTTGATGAATTTGACTTAAAGGTTTACGCTGAGATTGCTGGCTTGCAGCTGGGGCAGAAGCTGGAGGATTTGAAGTGTAATGAGGTTTTTGTTGAGAAGACTGTTGCTGGAACGGTTGTTTCTGATAGTAGTTGGTTGAGTGGTGTTGGCTTGAATGCTGAGGAGGTTGTTGTTGTTGCGTAGTTGTGGTGGAAGTGGGTGGTTTAAAATAGGTATTCGAGTGCTGATGAGGCAATTGCTGTTGTTGATGCTGAGTTTGTTTTTGCTGTTGTTGGCTGTGATATTGTTGTTGCTGTTGTTGAGCTTGATATTGCCAGGGTGCCGACGACTGGAAGAAGCTGCTGGTGAAGGGCGATCTAGCTTGACCCTGGAAATCATTTCTGGCATTCAGCTGATATTGTGATTTTACACCAGTTTGAGGTACCGGCACTGCCACCACCTGACGCTGTACACTTTCAGCATCATGTTCTTCCAAGATATGGCCCGTCTGGGATTTGTCTTCCGAACCGAAGGTTACATGTATGCCGCTATTACTGTGGTACTTTTCAGAATCTGGATGAATAATGGTTCTCAAAGTTGTCGATCTTACAGGTGGCAAAGGTGTTACGGGATAATGTACAATCTCTTCTTCCTCATCCTCCTCCTCTTCGGTTTCATCATTATTTAAAGAGGCAATGGGACTTTCCAAGTGCAATTTGTTATTTTGATCCTTTTTGTAGTTGACATAGAAAACATGAACCTTTTCCTTCTTCTTTTTCGTTTTGGTAGTTAAGGGTTGAACATTTTCCTCGGGCAAAGTTTCATTGGCGTCTTTGATAATGATTTCAATAATTGGTTCAGGGGCCTCTAAATACTGAGGATAGGGCGAATAGTTAAGATGGTAATCACTGGGGAATTGAGCTGGAAAAGGAATTTAAAAAACATTTTACTGACAAATTAAAAATATTTGAGTTTATTTGACCTACCAATAGCATTTTGTCCATTAAAATAACCAGATTGTGTACTATAAGCCGATCTAGATTCAGGACCATAACCAGCTCTTCTGGCGGCTATTTGGGGATACAGGAAAGAGGGATTATTGAAATCATATAAAGTGCGTTTTCCACGATTTTCTCCAGGTTTGGTAGTTTTCAAAGATTTTGCCGAACGTCCAGTGGAAGAAGTTGCTGAGGATTTAGCTGGCTTAGAGGTAGTTTTAGCATCACTAACGACTGGCTTCTCTGTTGCTTTTGATTTCTTGTTGGAATTATCAGTTTTGCTTGGGGCAGAAGCTGCTGCCAGGGATATTAAAATCCCAATCAACTAAAAACAAAAGAAGTGAAATTCAAATTTTAATACATAATCGCATTAATTAAATTTTAAAAATGTATGGCAAATTGATTTGTAAAACCCCCCAATGTTAGATAATTGATTTACTTGAGGGGTTTTACCTGCAAAAAATGCGAGAATTTGTGAACAAATGTTAACATTTATGTTGATGTTTTTAATTAATTGAAAAATTGCATCAATTTAAATTTTATTTGTAGAAAATCAGATTTAACCCGCCATACTAACTGACCGACTAATCTGTTCATTAATCATTTTGCAGGTGAAGGTTATTTTATAACAAAAATCTAGATTTGACACTTTAAACGTAATATTTAGTATAACAAGAAACTTTATCAACACAGTTGTATTTTGCTGTGTTATTTTGTTTTAATTTTTTAGCTTCTGATGTTGGACTCTAAACAATAGATTCATGCGGGTCAATTTTAGTTTTTTTTTTTTAATTTTACATACTGCTAACATTTTTGTTGAAACAATTTTCATTGTAGTATGAGGGCTATTAATTAATATTATTTATTGTAGTTTACATGTTAAAGTATTAAAAATACATAAATGTGAAAGGTTTCTTCTTTTAAAGCTGCAGCATATTTAATCCACATTATTTCAAACAATAATCCAATGTCATTTGTTGGCCGTTTTTTTATTATTTGGTTGAGGGTTATTTGGTTTCAATTAATTCTGAATTTTTCTATTAAATGTTTATCACATGCTGATAACAATAAAATACCATAAAATTGACAAATAACTTTGAAAACTTATTGTTAATGTAATAATTTATGACAGCTTCTACAGTTGTTAGGGGCAATTTATTTAAGTAACTTTGTTAAATACCTTTCACTCTATAGATAATTTATTATTTAGTACATATAAGTTTGTACGATTGGTATTTCTATTAGCTCCATATTGGTTTCGAGAGATTAGATAATGTACCATTTTAACTTTAGTTTGTGTGAGTTTCCTGCGGTTATGTATGAGATACAGCTACCTTTATCACTGATAAGGGCATTAAAGGTCAATATTTTTTGCTAGAAAAGTAAATGGAAATAATATCCGACAAAGCATTCATGATCCTGTTTCTCGAGATTCGTTTTCCGATATTAGCAGATATCTTACGAAACATCAGTATTACAGCTATTCTCAAAATCAGCACACTGTTTCCAATTCTTTACTAAAATCTATTTTTTTTACATAAACAACAGATTTGTTACAATAAACTAGATATTTTGTATTAAAATCTATGTCTTGTGAAAATCTTGTTCGGTTCAGAAGTGGTGATTTGGACATGGAAGACAAAGATCGTCCAGTCCAGCAAACAAAGTTTGAAGACCAAGACTTGGAGGTATTGCTTCATGAAGATTGTTGTTAAACTCAACAAGAGCAATCGGAAGCTACTCATGCAGCAATTTAAAAATTTTTGCGAGTAGCAAGATTCATCCAATATTGAAAATACAGAAATTGAAGCCGAGAGACCTTGAAAGACGATTTTGCATTTCCGAAATTATGCTTGAACGCTATAAAAGAAAATCTTTTCTGCACCGAAACATTACTTGAGATGAAAAATGGATAACCCGCAGCATAAGAGATCGTATGTGAAGCCCGATCAACCAGCCGAAACTACACCAAAGCCAAATATGCATAGCGCTAAGGTAATTCTCTCTATTTGGAGGGAGCAAAAGGGTTCTATATACTATGAGCAGCTGAAATCTGATCAGACCATAACAGGGAACCTGTACCAAATGCAACTGATTCGTTTGAAGCGAGCATTGCCCGAAAAAGGCTCAGAATATGCCGCCAGAGATGATAGGCTTCACACTGGAACATAGTATCCAAAATTGGCTTTATTCGTTCATGGCCTCAAAAGGTGAGTAGTTCTTTTGGCTCGGAATTCAAATGTTGCCAGAAATATGGAAAAAGGTCATTGCTAACAATGGCCAATACTTTGAATAAATTTATATTGTACAAATGTTTCAAAACAAAAGTTAAAATTTTTAAAAAATCCCGCATTTTTAAGTCATACCCAATAATTGAGAAGACATTTCGGTTTTATAATATTCGAATTGTGAGTGTTGATTTCTTAACTACTGATATTAATGGCCGACGTCTCGGGATTTAATTCTCGTATTTCTCTCGTGGCTGTATCGATGCCGTAAATGGCAATCTGAGATAATCAAAGAGGCCAAGATCATCAGAGAAAATTCTCGAGCCCTTTTCCATCAGTGTAAAGAGAGATCGCATCGTATTCAATCCGAAAGGGTATTTTAATTGTAAAGCTACGTATACACGGTTGTCAGATTGTCAGGAACATGCTCAGAGAATGGTTAACACAACAATGAGAACTTATGTTGAGACATATGGTTGTTAACCATTTATTAAACATTTTTTGATAACTTTGTAAGAATATGACAACCGTGTATTAGAGTCCTAATGATAGCTTAACGATAACTGTAGCCAACCTTGCTGAAAGTTCAAACAATTTTTTAAAAAGTTCTTAGGAAGTTGTTCATTATATCTTCGAAAATATTATTAAAAATACCATATTTAGAAAAAATTACGTATCTATTACACTTCAAGTACCAAATCGAAAGGGCAGCTTTACAGGGAAACTGGAATCATGCAAATGCATGCTCTTTAAAAATGTACCTAGATGTGAAAAGAAGAAGCAAAAAATATACGGTCCTTTTGCCAGGCTAAAATTGATAATTTTCATAACTTTTTAAACCAGAAATCGTGAAGTATAATTCAGTTAATTATTGTCTCTATAATAAAATAAAATTTCTAGTTTAAAACATAAATTTCTTCTACTTAAAGACCCTACTGTTGTTTAAATGTTAAAAGTACATAAACACTTGTCCCCCAAATAATTTTAAAGTAACCTTTTGACTTAAATTTAATTAATTTTATTTAAAGTACTGGAAGACAAAATGTATCTAAAACTCATTTTCATTTCAATTAAGTACTTTCAAAAGCCAGCCATAAATAAACCTTTTTAAGATCTTTTCATTTTCAATGTTTTCTCCCAGCTATTTGTGGTGAATTTTAATTACTTTCTTACGTTTTTGTTTGAAATAATACATAGTAAATGTTAAAATGTTTTATTTGTTACGTTTTCATGATTCATACATACAAACATACACACATTTAATGTATTTTTACCAATTATAAATTCATAACTTTCATGTCATATTTTTTACGATTTCAAGTTGTGGGAATATTTTGGAAGAACCATGTACATATTTGATACATAATAAAAATAATAACAAAACAATAAATAAATATGTATGTAGTACACACGTTTCGAAAGTATAAGCTTCTCATTCAGTTTATGTCAAAATATTCAGAAACAAAAATCTAATTTAAACTTTGTCAAAAAAAAAGAAGAAAAATTTGTGTCTTTAATTGAATTTGCATAAATTATAACGTACAAATAAATGAATTTTTAACTAAAAATTTTTAGAAGTCTTCGTTTCAAATGCAGCTTCATTAACTGTTGCCTTAAGGTGATGCACATAGTTCATTTTTTATATCTCTGTTTTTGTAAATGTGCACTTTTCATGTCTACCTTTAAAATAAAATCATTTGGAAATTTATGAAAGTCATTTTAATTTTTTCATTTAACATTTTACCACAAAATGTACTTAAACATTTGTCAAGTATGCTCTCAGACTATCAATGAAATGACAGCAGACAGACAAATATTTCTTAAGACACTTTGTATGTTAGTTGAGTTAAGTTTTCACATAAAAACCAAACTGCAAGTGGAAATTACTTTTAATGTCTGGCGTTTCTGATCTAAGATGATGTGATTTCAATACAATTTTCAAAGCACTTAATGCCAAAAGTCAGATTTACAATCAAAACACGTAGAATTTCAATTATCTGTGATAATAAACTTTGCAAGTCTGGCCAAGATTATATGTACTTCATTAAACTGTTGGTAATTATTGAAAATTCTGTTGTAAAGTTATTTTATATAAATGGAATTTACAAAATTAGAATTATTAGAAATTACGCGGTATATGAAAGATATAAAATTGAGTAAATTTTGAGAAACTGATAATTAATTCATTACCAAATGACTTCCTAGTAGTTTGTGTGACTATCCACGATCTAATAAGTTGACCAGCAGGGTCACTACTGGTTACGTAGTTCTCCATTTCCCTAGTTATTTAAACATGAGCAAGTCCTAGGATAAAGCAATTGACCCTTAATGGATTACACTACCGATTACGAAAGTACATTTAGGAGAATTTTATTATGCAATAGATTCATTAAGTTTGTCGAGGATCGATCATCAAATGAGGGTGACAACCGTTTGATCGACCTCGACTGGGTGGCATCGGCCAATAATTCAGGGGCCGTGTTAAACCGGCCTAAGCCGCGGCAACGACGAAGAAGGACACAGTCGTCGACTATTCAATATAAAACTGAATTCATTTGATACATTTCGTGTAACAAATTATTATTTTTCTATTTTGGTTTCGCCAAATAGATACAACAAATCCAACTTTCGGTTTGGAATTTGTTTAAAGTTAAATGAAAGAAAGTTTACAACAGGCTACACTTCAGATTACTTAGGGCCACTAAAGTGGCTACTAACTCTATGAACAATTTAAAGGAATGCACATGTGATTTGACTGAAAAGTATGGCAATACTTACGAAATTGACAGTTCGTTAACCATGAGTGAGAAACACAATTATTGGTTAAATAAAGTCCAGCGTATTAAGCTATGTTTAACTAACATGAAAAAAAACTATCTTTAAAAGAGAACTATTAAAACAGAAGTGTTGTGACAACCACGTATTACAAAATATTCAACATAGCGGCCAATACTTTACTAAACTTGGTCTCGAAATTTACTAAAGTTAGTGTCATGTACAAAATTGCACTGTTACAGCACAAATGCCAGACATTGCAACATGGTTTCAACAGGCCTCATTCCACGACTTTGGGGTGTGAACATTTTTGTAGATTTTTTTAAACAAATAAGGCCATGACTTCTAAAATGCATTACTTCCCCATAATAATTAAGTATAGATAACATTGCAATTGCAATATTATTATAATTTGCATATTAATAATACATATTGACAAATTCCTCATTTGAAAAACATGTACGACTGCAATGGACAGTTGCCAAAATATTTCACTCATTCACAAACCCACACAAACACTTAATTACCGCTCAAACGTCCATAGATACGCACTTATTACGAATTATTGTCGGTTAGTATTTGAATTTGAAATGAATACCAAGAAACTTTCACCCATTGTCTTGTTAAACTGCGAGCATAATGGCATTAGAGTTTTCGATTTGAAATACTGGCAGTAATATCCGAGTTAAACCTAAATTAAAACTTAATAAATTTTCAACATTTTTGTTGCATACATTTCTTATAAAAATTAACATTAATTTTAGGTTTTCATTATCATTATTATTATAATGTTGATGTTTCTTCTTAATGAGTAATTAGTGAAATATTATAAGACTTGTACGAGTCATAAATACATACCTACACTCGTAACATCATCATAAATAGTGTTGATGATGATGATGACGATTTGTGTAGGTCAGTTACAAGTTTGTGGTGATTTGCTTTTTATCTTTCCTCTTTAATAAAACACATCACACATACTATATGCAAATCATTAGGTAAAAGGTTAAAGCAACAACAACTATAACTAATATGAACAATTTAACCCTAAAAAGCACTTGTGGGAGATGGTTGGCCCGCTTAGCATAAATTGATTAACAGCAATAACTTCTGCATGATTCAATGTGAGCTGTAAAGTATATTCAACGAAATCAAATTAACATTTTAAAAACATTTGTAATATGTGGTCCAATACAAATGACAGTCATTCTCACGACTGCAGGCGCTTGTATGCCGAACAAGTCGCCAAAAGTTTCAATATTAATCCGGACAAATAAATTACTGAAAAAATTGCCTTATATGCTGGTTTTACAAACATGTTTGTACCTTACACCTACAGTTGGGAAGGTATAATGTATTTGTAAAATTCCTGGTCCAACACCCACCTTAAAATATACCAATCGATTTTGAATCACTTTATGAATCGATTAAAGCTCACAAATGCTAATCAGGAATATGTTTTATTCCAATAAGCATTTTAATGGAATTCAAGTTGCAAGCAAGTGTAATTCAAGCCTTGAATTATAGTCAAGCAATTCAATTACAATTGTATTATGCTTTATTTCAATAGCATTCTCCAGTAAAAAGGAAACATAAATTCAAGCCATATTTTCAAGTTTAAAACGTAATTACATTTGCATTCAAGTCAAATTCCAACAAAATGTTCAAGTGCTTGAATTTTTGGGGCTTATTGAGATGAAATCATAGTTCCAAATATTATTAATCATCTGTCCATAATTGTCCACATTTTTATGAGGATCGGTATCGTTATAAAGGGAGCATTACACTAGAGAACAACGCCTTTTAATTTTTGAAGACTATTTCAAAATTAATTAAAGTTTGGCGGCTACAGTTCCAGCAAATTTATTGCAAATTTATTCATTGAACGCTGAAAACAAATGCATCCGCAATGTGTCACTGTTTAGACGAATCATCATTGGACCATACATCTTTGCAAATGAACAAGTTAACAGAGTTGGAGGGCCTTGTAGATTAGACGATAGTGTGCTGGGCTATTAATATGAGGGTTGGGGGTTCGATTCCCTCCTGATACTCTGGGTGTATCTGCAGACAAGCAAAATGCTTTATGTTGCAACATGACATGTGAAACAATTCAGTTACTGCATGAGACATTCTCTGAACAAGTATTTTCTCGTGATCAAAATTGGCTCGGAAGATCGTATTATTTAACAGCATTGAATTATTTTTTAGGGGACAATTGAAGTTAAAGGTCTTCGAAAGCATCGAAGAGAAAACAAAAATTGTATGCCAAATGGTCATTGAAAATTTCGACAAAAGAGTTCGTATGTGCCAGCATATTCCTAGAGGTTATTTGTCCGATATTCATAAACCTATCATGGGTACTTTAGAATCAATCAAATCTTTAGTAGATTTTGGATGATGAAATACTTTTCAACCTCGATAGCTTTTTTTTACTCCTTCGAAAATGAAGCTGGCCAAACATTGATTTTAACTGTTGATCGATATCCCGAAATGATAACAGAGATATATCCTGTTCGTGTACTCATTCGTTTCTGCGATTAGACTTTTTCCATTAGATCGTGTGAAGATAAAACCCACAACGATATTCAGCCACATTTTTGCTACATGATCATGGAAAATTTTGAAGATTGTTCCTTACTAATCATACATAAGCTTATCCTGTGTACTTTATGATTCAATAAAAAAACAAATAAGAAGGCTAAATTTGGCTGTGCCAAATCTTATATACCTTTTACCAAATTATACTTTAAAATAAAAATTTTAAATATTTTTAGGTAAACAAATTAAATTGTTTTTTTTCAAATTTTTTTTTTAATTTTTCAAAATTGTTTTTTTTATTTTTTTAAAAACTTTTTTCTAATTTAAAAAAAAATTTTGTGAAAAAAATTATAATAATTATAAAAAATAAATAATTTCTGTCGATTTTTGTTTAAATAAATAAATTACGATTCTGTTATGAATAAATTAATTCCAATTAGTTTAAATAAAATAACAAACAAGCTCTAAAGGGTTAATAAAGTTTGCTACAGCAATTTATCACTGAAATAAATTAAAATATGTATGTGGTTGCTATATGATGTAATATTCCTCAACTTCTTCCACTGCTTATGTTATGAGCAACATTTTTATTTGTTTTCTTAATTTCAAAATCAAATATACAAATATTCACAACATAAAGAAATTCAAACATTTATTGAATTGTGCACCAATAAAATATTCAAATTTATTTCAAATAATCCTCTTAAATTTGGAGAATTATTTGCTGTTTTTATTTACGTTTTTATATTATTTTAATTTTGTATGCAAATATATGGTTTATGGTTTAAAATTACATAATATTGTTTTTAAAATTTATTAAATTTTTTATTTTGTTTTTCTTCATTTCATTATGATTTGTTAGTGATAATTTGTTAAGTATGTGGTGTAGATGTTGTTGTTATTGTTATAATAAATTAATGTTCAAGTATCTGTCTGTCTGGCTGTCTTTCTTTCTGTTTAGATATTGTGTATGCATATGAGGAGTTTTATTTTTGTATCTATCTGCCTCATATAATTCATTCATTCACACATTCAACACACTTGTTTGGGTCTGATCTTGTTACAAATCTTCCTCTTGAATAATATCAAGTTTGAATGTGTTAATAATGTTGAACTATTTTATACAATAGAAAAGAAACTTGGCCAAAAAAGAAATACCAAAAACAAAAGTAACAAGATTAAAACAAAACAGTGGCTTGTAATAACATAATACTTTACAACAACATTAGCAGCAGCACCAACAACTACAATATATTGCTAGCAACACTAATAATAAACATCTAGTAATAGAAGTAGATAAACAAATTATAAAATACATAACAGTGTAAAGAAATGTAAAGTAATTTAATGTATGTTACTCCTATTACTACCATATGATGATGCTACGATATAAATATTATATCATGAATATTTATGTCAGTATGTTGTTTTTATTTATTTTTTTGCAATTACTTTATTATGATCCATTTGTTATAAACCACTTCTTCTCATGTTTAATTTATTCCATTATAAAGAGGGAGTTGAGATTAAATACTTATTATAGCAGAGACATTTATCTCAAGGCACTTTATTTGTTTGACAATGACAGGGTTACTTTTTATTATACTACACCCTACACTCCATAGTTTTTGCAATAGCTAACACCTTGCTCTAATACTCTGTATAACAGATCTTTAATTAATCATCTCGTTCTCGTGATAGGAGACATTTTTCACTATCGAGTTCAAAAATAACTTTGTGAATATTCGAAATGGTTTTCATTATAATAATTCCTCAAATAATACGGGTACCTTTCGGAATATAATACTTGTTTTTAATATAGTTTTTCGACTACAAATCGATGTAATTCAAAATTAAAAGAAAACCATTCAAAAAAAGTGGCATATGGTCCCCCCTTCACCATGTTGCATAAATATTGTTGAATTTCATTGATGCAACGTTGAATTTCCTTCTTAAATTAAAATTAAAAAATTAAAATTATCCAATGTTGTTAAATAATACGATCTAGGGGCCAATTGTGGCTATCAGCGCAAAAGTGGTGTAACCCCAAACTATTTGGTAGATGTTTTTTTTTAATTTAATTTCTTTTGTGAACATTATTTTAATTGCTTTATTTTTAATTTATCAAAAGAACTTCCAAATTTACAATATCTGTGTATTATTGTATTTAATAAGTAAATATTATAGGAAAAAATTTAGGTTACACCACTTCTGCATTTATGATATTTTGTTCCAATTTAAAATAAACAACAACCACTTTAGGAAAATTTTATTAACCCTTTCTGGGTCAAAAATAATTTAGGTCGAGCTAAAAGTATTAAAAAGAAATATTTATAATTTGAATACGCTGAATCCGGGAAAAATAAAATTTTTTGTATTTGGTTGCTCTGGTTATCTGTGTCTGTCTTTTATTTAAAACAAAAAAATTAAAACTAACTGTATTTTATTATACAGTAAAAGCTCATAGAAACAGAGTATGTTATAATGTCGAATATATTCGACAAAACCACTGAAAGGGTTAAGAAATCTATCGAAATACATAATACAAGAGTTATTCATCATCTGTCTCCTCAGAATACACTTCATACCTGACACTGTTGGTGCAATTCATTGGATGAACTGGTGGGATGAAGTGCAACAATTCAATGAGGTCCTTTTTCTTTTTTCAGCTATGGTAGGTTTTTCCAAAAAATTATGGATTTTATGGAATCCTAGCTACAGAACTTTCAACCACTCCACCTTGGTGTTACTAACCGAAATTTTTCTGTTGGTTATATTTTTTCCACATTTCCGATTTGGAACAGACAAATTCACTTGCACTCATTCGTATTATAGTGACTAGTTGCATTTTTCGAGCCGTTTTTTGGAACGTATATTTCTTTGAAGAATTTTTTTATTTCTTTCTTTACACCAAAATCTTGGTCACATGGTAAATTAGAATGACCACTGTTCAAAAATGTATAGTCTATTTCTTCAATAGCAAATTTCGACTGAGTTATAACATACAGACAGAACAACGACCTCGTTCTATTTCTATTATGTCCATCACATTGGCCAAAATACATAATACAAAAGTGCTATAATCAACTTACACCACTTTTGCTCTATTACTTTATTATACTTCATCTGCTTTTGAATACCAAAAGATGGCTTAATACACTTTTGTATTGATAGTTTGTAGAAGAGAAACCAACACTAATTTTGGGTTACATCACTTTTGCGCTGATGGCTGAAACGAGAGAATACACGATCAGAAAATGTCTCATGCAGTAATTGAATTGTTTCTTTGGCTGTATAACACATGACACTGTTTTGTTTATACAAGATGTCGTCTTCACCAATATCATCATATTTAAGCAGAAAGAACTCATTTATCTTGTCACAATATCAGGCACCACTACTTGACCAGTTTCATTATCTAAGAAGTATGGGTCAATGATTCCTCCAGCCGAAAATCCTCACCAAACCACGACACATTGAAGACTCAATCAATGAGTATTCTTTAAACTCCAAAAGCGGAAATTTTTATGTATAACGCTTAAAATAAATTTGCTCCAACAGTGACCGCCAAACTTTCATTACTTTTGAAATGGAGAACAGCGAAAATGCGTTGATCTCCATTTTTACTAACTCTAAACTGTCAGCTGTCAAACTGTTTTCCATTTACTGCACAAATTTAATGAATTTTGGGACACTTTTTATATAAATTCAAAATTTTTGAAATTGTTTTACTACAAATTTTTAAGCAAAAAACAAATTCCCTCTATTGGGTTTCCTTTGGGAATTTTGTCAGGAGATATTATAGATTCTAAAATAGTGCGTTTGGATATCACAACATTGGGATTTTAGAAGTGAATAAATCCAAAATTACTATATAAAATAGATTAAATTTGAAACTAAATTTTAGTCGTTCTATTTAAGTACAATTCTCCTTTCTGAAAAAAGGAGAATATAAGTTCTTAAAAAATTAGTTTCTAATAGATTTGTATGCCAAAACATAAGAAATTACCATTTTTTTTAATTTGAAATTTAAAGTCAGTTATTTTTTGGCCTTAATTTTTAACTAAATATTCGATATTTCCGATATTTTGAAAAAAAAACAAGTAAAAAACAAGCTGTACCCTTTACCAAATTATACTTTAAAATAAAATTTTTTAATATTTTTAAGTAAACAAAATATTTTTTTTTTTAAATTTTTGTTTTAATTTTGAATTTTTTTTTTTTTAAATTTATTAGTGAAAAAAAATGTGTGGTCAAAAAAATTCTTTTGGTAAAAAAACTCGGGTTAAAATTTTTTTCCCGATTTTAACCCATAATAGGTCCGACTTACTATGTACTTCATTGCAGAGGTCTATGAATTATCTATCATTAGATATCCATATTGTTTATAATAATGACTTAGTAATCCAGATATAGATAAAAAGTAGGTAAAAAAATCGAAGTTGACCTGGTTTTTTCCTTATATCTCAGCCATTTTTGGGCCGATTTTAAATAGCAACCGAAACGGGTCTATAGTGGATATATTGATGTATAAATCATGTATGTATGTTATTTGAGTTATACGGAAAGTTGATTTCAACATACAGACGGACATGGTTATATAGACAGCGCTATCTATAACGATCAAGAATTTATATATTTTGTGGGGTCGCAAATGAAAAATGTAGAAATTTATATACAACCTTGCCACTTATGGTGAAGGGTAAAAAACGGAAATTAGACAACGCCCTTGTGAAATTTAAGGTCAAAAATTAGAAATAACCGTTTTACTTCTTAAATATTTAGTTATGGCTCCACTGTGCCATCGACTTTACTTACATTTAACGGTTTATTTATTTTGAATTATATGTTTTTTCACACGCCTTGTACTCGTACTTAATTTTAAATGTCAATTGCAAAGTAATTGTAATTGAAAATCATAAACACCATCATAAAATATGTTTTTTATGTTACTATTTTGGTTTAAATTCATTATGAAGTTGATGCAATTATGATGCCATACAGTTACTACAAACTATGGTTTTTAAAGTGTATAATTTGATGTTTCAAAGAAGTTGCAAAAACAATAAAATAATGAGAAATAAAATAGTAAATGACATATAAAATTAAAAATTAATTATTCCTTTGTTTATGATTAAAAACAAAATTATTCATATATTTTATACATGTAACTATTATTAGAGCATCCCACGTAGGAAAAAAGAAGCTGCACTTTAGTTCATTATTTTGAATATTTTTGAAATTAATATGCAACTAAGATTCCATTAATGCTGTTTTTAACCCACATGTAAAAATATTTAAAAGTCACGGGGGTTTTCTGAACATAGGAAGAAATAAAAACGGTTAATGACAATTCATTTTCATAAACATATATTACGAAATATAATGTATAATGGAAAAATTTAATAAATTCCTCTTAACAATTTTTTACAAATGTGCAAAAAACTTAAATCATCTGTTAAATTGGTTCAAAACCATGAAGGAATTATGACTTGTTATTTGTTTGTTTGTGGCTGCAAAATTTATTGCTTGAAAATACAGATCATCAGGTTTGTGGTTGAAGTATTTGGTTTTTGCAGCACAACTGCTAACAAATGCCACAATTACAAACTCAAGTGTTGTTGTATTGATAAACTCTAATCATGGGTTGTTACCATTTGAGTTGTTATAGTTTGATTTTCAGTTTTTTTTCATACCCTTCACCATGAGTGGTAAGTAAGTGTATATTTAAGTTTGTCATTCCGTTTGTTAGCGTTATAGAAAACGTGTTTAATATAGCCAAATCCGTATGTATGTTTAAATCAAATTTCTAAAGCCCCTAAATAACTTTCATACATAATTGATACATCAATTTATACGCTATAGTCCCGGTTCGAATGCTATTACAAATCTAGAAAATCGGCCCACAAATGGATGAGATATAAGGAAAAAACCAGGACAACCTCGATTTTTGACCTATTTTCGATCTATATCTGGATTACTAAGTCATTAGTATAGACAATATAGATATCTAATGATAGATATTTCACTAAGAAATTAAAAAAAAAAATAAAAATAATTTTTTATTTAAAAAAAAAATTAAGAGATTTTGAAAAAAAAATTGGCATAAAAATTTTTTTACTAAAAAATCTTTTTAATAAATTTTGAAATGAAAATTAAAAACAAAAATTAGAATATTTTTATTTTTTTTTTAAATTTTGTTTACCTAAAAATATTTAAAAATTTTATTCGGGTCAAAATAAAAAAAAAAATATTTTATCAATAAACAATTTATTCAATTTTTATCTAAAATTATACTTTGTTGAAGAGTATATAAGATTCGTTACAGCCGAATATAAGCTTACTTGTTTTTTTTTTTAAATTTTCGTTTCTTTTTTTTACATAATCTCCAAATTAACAGGATTAAACATAAAGGAAATTTGTAACAAAAAACACATTTCCTGTCATTACATAGAGTTGAAATGGGTAAAAAATGTAAACACATTTTCTACTAGTAACCCAATTATAAGAAAAAAACTTTTGTAATTTCTATGATTGATATTTTTGTTTAAATTGTCTGTTATATAGGTAACTTGAAAGTGTTAGCGGTAGTTTTTATACCCTACACCACCATAGTGGGGAGGGTATTATGCGTTTGTGCAGATGTTTGTAACGCCCAAAAATATTAGTCTAACACCCACCTTAAAGTATACCGATCGACTTAGAATCACTTTCTGAGTCGATTAAACGATGTCCGTCCGTCCGTCCGTCCGTCCGTCTGGTTGGCTGGCTGGCTGGCTGGCTGTCCATGTAAACCTTGTGCGCAGAGTACAGGTCGCAATTTTGAAGATATTTCGATCAAATTTGGTACATATTACTTTTTCGGCACAAGGACCAAGCCTATTGAAACTGGCTGAAATCGGTCCATTATTTCACCTAGCCCCCATACAAATGTCCCCTCGAAATTGGACTTTATCGGTCATAAATGTTTAATTTATCTATGTATCTACACAAATTTCGCTCCAAATAAGTTTTATATATACAAAATTCATGTCACCAAATTTTGTTACGATCGGTCCATAATTAGTCATAGCTCCCATATATACCCGCTTCCGAAAATCACTTTAACGTGCATAAATCGCTTAAAAATGTTGGTAAACACACAAAATTCAACATAGTTAACTTTAATATAGACATAAATCACACGACCTAATTTTATGGTGATCGGTCCATAATTGGTCATAGCTCCCATATAAGGCCCATTTCCGAAAATCACTCAAAAATAAAAATTATTAAAATTTTAAAAGAAAAATATTTTTACTCATTTACTTGGTGTAGGGTATTATATGGTCGGGCTTGACCGACCATACTTTCTTACTTGTTTTTATTTTAATTTGTTAAATTTTCTAAAATATGTTAAACATATGTTGTGCTATATTGTTTTTTGTTTAATAATAAACAATTTTTAACATCTAAAATGTTGTAACAACAAACAAATTAAGTGTTAAATGCCACTTTATTATGCAATAAAGTGAAAACATCTTCATCATGTTTACTAAAATAACTTTAAAACAAAAATAATAAAACAATACTACATTTAGACATTTATACTAAACTGTAAATAACTTGTACAAAAATCTTGTTTTAACTTTCAAAACTCATCTTAAAATCCGCACACTCACACACGCTCATTCATCATTTATTAGTGTATTAGTGTATACACTCTCATCCCATCAATATGATGCAATTTTTAAGCTTCAAACATTCAAAATTGTGCAAAAATATGCCAGTTTAATGCATTTACTAGGGGTTTAGCCAGCCACTCTAAAAAAAGGATTTAAATTGACTTTGCAAAAATAAATAATAAAAAATATGATACAACTCTTATATAAAACTTAATAAAATTTTTTATTTTTTTAAAAAAAAATCACAACAACTTGTTCATACTCACACTCCCATGCATTCAGTCACATAAAAATAAAATTCCAGGGCACTTGTTTTAAATGCATTTTTTTTTGTTTAATGTGTGTGTCTGTTTTAATTGAAACTAAAGGGTGTCTTTTTAAGCCCGATTCGAACTTGCGAAAGTGTTAACTGTCATACTGCACTCAATTTTTGACAATTATGATCAGTATACTCTGGCAAATCATTATGAATATATTGACTCTTCAACAACGCTACCAAATTATCCAAATTTGCTGCGATTCGCAAAATTGCCGCATATGAAGTGAGACCAATCCACAACATACCCTAATGACTCTATTAGATCCAGAAAAAAACACCAATTGGTGAGGTTCAAATGAAGCCGTAGCTCGCGTTACGGTCAATGAAGATCGTTACCGCACCATGATCAATGATTTTTTGTTTGAAAATATGTATAAATTGTTCCGAGTGAGATGGGGTTTCAGCAGGATGTCGCTATGTGTCATATTTTTAATAATTTAGCAATAACTTGATTTCGAGAAATGAATCTGTCAATTGGCCACCATCTGGCCTTGTGGGGTCTCGTGAAGTCATTGCTTTATGCTGATAAACCAGCAATAATTGACTTGGAAGACAATATTCCTTACTAGAAGTCCAGAACGAATAGCCGCGGTGAAAACATGTCCCAAATCATTTTCAAATATTAAATTAAAATTTACTTTTTTTACAATTTCAAGTTCTATCGGGTTTAAAAAAACACCCTTTACAATTAATCACTGTAATAAATAAATAAATATTACGTCTGAAAATGTAAACCTCATTTAAACAGTCAACTGGTGTAGCAGTTATTCGTTTCACGATTAAAAGAAATTCGCGTAAAATGGATGAATTTTTTTTTCAAATGTATAAAAAACTTTACGAACAAACTGATTATTGAAGTATGGACCCGGACCGATCCTCTTTAAATTCTATAAATCTGGAAGAAACAATAGGCTACTTTTTATATAGAAATTTCAAGTGGGCGTGGCACTTCCCAAAGTAAATAGTTATTATGGAATATCTGGTGAACTATAATAGTGAAATATGGGAAACTTCGGGGAATTTACTTCGGTACCATTTTGCGAATCTTGGCTGAAAATTAGCCGAATGGGACGATTCGGGACAGGGGGTGTGACACCTCCCATTTTCTAAGTATATAAACTTTGTATCACTATAATTAGTTTGGCTGAATATGAGCGGGATTGAATTAGTGGGCGAGGCTCATATCATATAAAGTAAATAGTTATTGTCGAATATCTGCAGACCTATAATTGTGACAGTCTTCGAACTGAAGTTCGAAATTTCCAGAAACGGTCTAAATCGTTACAGAATTCTTCAAACTCACATAGAAGAGTTTGTTTATAATGGATTTGATATTTCAACAACTTGAATTAAATTTCGAAATTAATGTTCGAATTTTCGAAATTGCTAAAATTAGTTCAAATTGTTTAGAATTCTTTAAAGAATTTGCTAAAATCATATCAACTTAAAACCAATTTCAAATTTAAGTTCGAATTAGCCAAAAACTTATCAAATTGCCTAAAATTGCTTACAAAACTATCTGCAATAACACTAATAAGTTTTTTATGAGAAGTTTTGTATTTTATTGGTTTAACGCATTTTTGAATTTTCAAAATTGACTGAAATTAAACAAATTGTCAAGAATTTCATATAAAACTTTCTTAAATTTAATAAAACTATGTTTGTAATAAAATTTAGTATTTTGTTTGCTTAAGGCATATTCGAATTTATGTTCGAATAATACAGTTTTGGTAGATTTTTATTCGCTTAATAAACACGCAACTCTAGCTAAAACTAATTTTCTACTTAACATGTCATAATGTAAATAAATTAAAAAAAAAATGTTTAAATATTCGTTTGTTAAAAACCCAGACTTTGTGGTGTCATAAGTAGTTTGTAATTTTTTTCAAACATTTTTGCGGAATATATGTTGATTTTTTTTCAGCAGTTTCTTATACAAGTATGTTTTTAAACAATTGTTATTTTATTCATTCCAGCTAATTTTTTGCCAATTGTCTTGTCTTGATGTCTAAATTGTTGTTTGTACTCGTATAGTTCGTTCTCAGGTTATCATTTTCATAAATAGTTGTACTCTACTAGTATATATAATTATTGTTGCTATTGTAGCTTTTGTTATTGCTATTTAAAATATCATGTTGTATTTGTCGAAAATTTATGAGATTAAATAAATACATGTTGTGCATTATTTTTTATTTTTATTGCATTTAAATTTGCATTTTCAAACAAATTTATAGTTCATTATTTTTGTTATTGCTAATGGATTTTTTTTTTTGTTAATAAATTTTTTAATTATGGGAAGGAAAATGTTATAAATAAATACATACATTATTGAAATATTAAATAATATGTAAAACGTTTTTAAAGGGAATTCTCAGGGGTTATAATTTAAGTCGTTTACATAAATGCAGCACTTGTAAATTGAAAATTTTCAATAAAATGCCGAAAAATTTGCAGATTTTTGCAACAAAATATTTATTTTCTATCAATAATGCTATTTGTTGTAACAATTTTCAATTTCACACACTTTTTTGTTTATTACGCCCAAGGAATATCAATAATATGTCTGGTATTGTATAGAAACTTATACAGGTATAAACTAAAATTTATATTTTACTGTTATGTAGTAAATTTTTTAAATTTTTTGGCTTTAAACAATAGTTTTTATTTTAATAAGATTAACCCACATTTAAGTCTTTGTTGAAACATATTTACAATTCAAATAAAAACGGAAACAATAAAAAAATTCGCTAAAAATAAATGAACAAAGTAAATGTTTGTTTAAATTTTAATTTAGTACTAAAAATAACTATATCGATTATTCGTTTATCGCTAGTTTTATATAATAGTGGTAAATTTTTAAAAATAGTTTAAACGCCTTTTTGGGGGCATAATATTAATGCACAGTGGTTTAGAAACATTTTGTTTTGGACATTTCAAAATAGCCAGAATTCCCAACAACCCCAATTAAATAAGATTCAAACGTTTTTTATATTTCAAATTTATATTCGAATTTTCGAAATTGCCAGAAATTGTTAAATTCGTTTATAAAATTTGCTAGAATCTTAATAAGAGTTATTTTTTTTAAGTATTTGGTATTTTGGCGAATTTCCAACTCAAATTCGAATATTCGAAATTGCCAGAATTTGATAAAAACGTTAAGAATTCTCTACAAGATTTGCTGAAATCAAATTGACAAAATCTATTTAAGGAATTAAGAATTTTGGCGCTTAAAAACAATTTCGAATTTAAGGTCGAATTTTCAAAATTGTTATATATTTTGCCAATTTTATAGAATTTTCCAAGTTTAGTTCGAATTTTCGAAAAAACTAGAAAGTGTTCAAATTGTGTGGAATTCCTAAAAAAACCTACTGAAATATGATTGAAAAGTTTTTTTCGATACTAAATTTCTTTATAAGAATTTCGACTTTAAGTTCGAATTTTTGAAATATCTAGAGGGTGGTAAAATTGTCTACAATTCTTTGTTAATTGTACAGAAATAATATTTTTTAGGCAAAAATTTTCGAAATCGCTAAAAAGTGATTAAACTGTCAAGAATTCCTTACAAAATTTACTGATATAAGATTAATTTTGTATTTAGCTTTATAGAATTTTTGAAATTACCAAAAAGTATTCAAATCCTTTAGAATTCCTTGCAGAATTGCCTATAGTTAGCACAACGATTTTTTTATGAGGAATTTGTTATTTTTACAGCTTGAAACCAATTTCGAATTTATGTTCGAATTTTCGAAATTGCCAGACACTATTAAAATTGTTTAGAATTCCTTGCAGAATTATCTACGATCAGAATAAAGATTTTTTATAAGAAATTTGGTATTTTTACAGCTTAAAACCAATTTCGAATTTAAGTTCGAATTTTCGAAATTCCCAGAATCCATACAAATCTTTTAGAATTTCTTGCAGAATTATCTAAAATTAAATTAACGAGTTTTTATAAGGAATTTGGTATTTTAACAGCTGGAAAACAATTACGAAATTAAGTTCGAATTTTCGAAATAGCCAGAGGGTGGTAAAATTCTCTACAATTCCTTACAAATTCTACAGAACTAAGATTGACAAAGTTTTTTATAGCTAATTATTTGGATAGTGAATTATTTGAAACTAATTTCAAATTTAAGTTCGAATTTCCGAAATCGACAAAATTTCGGACTACTGAAATACCATTTAAATGCTTTTATAAGGAATTTTTATTTTGACAACTTAAAACCAATTTCGATTTAAAGTTCGAATTTTCGAAAGTGTTTAAATTGCTTATAAAGACTACTGAAAAAATATTGAGGTATTTTGTTGACAGCTTTAAACCAATTTCGAACTAAAGTTCGAATTTTCGAAATATCCATAAAATGTTTAAAATTCTTTACAAAATCTACTGAAATATGATTGACAAGTTTCATATTAGGAATGAACAACATGCATGTTCGAATTGCCTTAAAATAATCCAATTGTTTAACATTTTATATAAAACTTTCTCTAATTCAATTAATGGATATTTGTAATAAAAATTTTATATTTTAGTTGCTTTAAATTATTTTCGAATTTATGTTCGAATGAGGCATATTGTTGGCATATGTTTGTTATTGATTTAAAAAACTCAAACAACTGTCAAACTAAATATTATTGTCTGTAATTTTTGGCAATTTGGGCATAATGAAACAACACATTTGTGTTTTTCATTTCCTTATTTACATATTAAGAATACTTCGTTTTCGATCATTGGATGCTGACCTCTGATCTTTAGTACATATTAAAAAATTAGCTTAACTAATAAAATATTAGCTCTTAGCACAAGTTAGTTTAAAAACTAAATTGAATAAACGTGGGAGTTTTAAGATTTTCTGTGAAACAAACAGATGTTTACTAAAACTGAAAATTCATTTTAAAGCCAGTTAAATGTACTCGTTAACTTTATTAAATCTTTGTATGGCTTTCAAATTAAACATTTCCAAATACTAATCAATAACAATCAAATACCATTTTTAAAGGCTCTATTACGCAATGTATGGCAGACATCAACACTTAAGGCCAATAACATCCTGTTAAACATAAAAAACTGCAACTGAATGTCAATAGCATTTCCTTAAAAGAAAAACTTGATTTAGTTATTTTTTTTTCCAATCATTTATATTTTAAATCGATTTTTGTTCATAATGGTAACACAAGTTTAATTTTGTTACATTTTTTTTATATTAAAAGAGTTTAACTTGCAAAAAAAACTGCGACAGCAGAGCAGCTTATTCACATAATATTTTAATGTTTTTTAAAAGCGGAAGTAATAAATGACAAACACGAACCAAAAACTAGCATTTACAATAAAAACTTGGTAAGAGAAAAACAAAACAATGCCAAATAAGAAAAATTAAAAAAAAAATCCCAAATAAACTGCCAAAATCAAAAGCAGCCATCTCCCGCTGTGTTATACAAACACACTTTGAAATGAAAACGAAAGTTTAAGCCAAAAAGAGGCAAACAGTCAGATAAACAGACAACAACATCCAACATCAGCACCAAAGCCACAAAAATTATGGGCCAAAACACCAGCTTAAAACTAAAAAGGCTGGCATAACGTATCTGTGTAACTATGACTGTCTGTCTACATCAGCGAAATGCAAACTCACACCACTACAGTTTTTAGATAATGTAGTTGTATGAGTTGAGAATTATTCTCTGGCAAAAACAAAAACAAATAGCTGAAATAATGAAATAAACAAGCATAAAAGCGTTACACAACCTACTTCTATCAATGCTCATGCGAGACTGACTGTTTTTATACAATGTGTGTGCTTGCGTATATGTGAAAATAAAAACAAGAGAGCTCATTTGAGAGCTCATTGCATTTCGCTGGTCTACATAAACAAGTAAAGTTACCAAAAATTGAAGTGAGTGTGGTCAGTACGAAAAAAATAAGTTTTTTTATTTTTGTCGGTTCCAAAAGAATTTTAAATATTGGTTTCATTGTAATTATGAATTTGTTGTTGCCAATAATCATTAAACAAGTCTCTCAATCTCAAGTCTTATTACCCCTTAACACATGTGAGAAAGATGCAGTAATAAAAACCGGTAACATGGTTATGGTTGGTTGGTGTACCTTGGAAGCCAAAAAGAAAGAAAGAAAGATTTTTTTGTCTTGATCATTTTCAATAAAAAGTAAAAGTGGTCAAACTTGTACCGACACAAGGACGGACTATGGCAGCAGAAGAAAAAAAAATAACACATAAATGTAATAAATATTAAAATAAATAAAATCAAAATAATCGTTAAATAGATATGTATTTATTTCTCTTGAACATGATACAGATGCTGAGGTTGAATGTGAGGACGTTGCCGAAGATTATGAACAATAAATATTGGTTTAACGTTGTTGTTCATTTTTAAACATTTTATTGTTATGAAAATTAAAATTTTAAATGTAAAAAATACAAACAAACTGCAGTTATATTTCGGTTCAACACAACATTTCCATTTCAGTTTTATTTCATTCCAAGACAAGGTCATTTAGAGCATTATTTTGTTGGCTTTTATGTTTCATGTTGGCATAATAAAATGTTGACAAGAAATATTTTCAAACTAATTAAATCTACACATTGTGGCCATCTGAATATCTGAATTATGTAAATTTTATTCATTATGCATGTATTTTTATTATTATTGTTGTTGCTAGTGTGACTATAAAAACACACATGCTTGCGTAGATGATCATGCTGAAGATGATCATGATGATGACGATGAAGTTATTTAAGAGATTAAAATGCTGCTGATAATGATGATGACCGAAAAATCCACAAATTGCCTCCCTTTATATGTATTCAGCTACAAGTGTGAGTGTTTCACAATGTCATCAAAATCAATCCATACATAATAAATACACCAGTATAAAAACTATAAAAATACCTAATCACATAAAATTCATTTTAATGTAGTCAACCTCATAATGATCATGATTAAAGTCATCATCATCTTCGTCACTAAGTTTATCTTTATAATTAATATTGGAAACAACATTTTTGTAGTTTTTTTTTTAGCTTCATCTTCTGGTTATACAAACCAACGCTTTATAACAAGTGCACAGGCATTGTGGCCACAATAATTCGAAATGAAACAAGATAAATGCAGTTGTTGTAAGAAATAATCACACAACAAACAGTTAAGAATAAAAAACAGGCAGATTATGAACATTTTACGCATGAATTTTCAATTAGAAATGCTTGCAAAGGCATATTATTGTGGGCTATAAAAACATGTTTATAACAAAAATGTAGCAGCAACATTTTGATTCATTATGTTTATAGAAAACAAATTGTGACATATTTATAACGGATATGTTTAAGCAACATTTTGATATGAAAATTGTTTCCGCAACACATTTTAAGGAGATACGTTGTAGCAACATGTTTCTAGGAAAAATTTTGAAATGTTTATATGAGAAATGTTGCAGCATTATGTTTATAGAAAAAATGTTGCTGCAACATGTTGATGGGAAAAAGGTTGCAGCAACATGTTTACAGCAAAAATGTTGCAACAACCTGTTTAAAGTAAAAATTTTCAAATGTTTATATGGAAAATGTTGCAGCATTATAGAAAAAAAATTCCAGCAACATTTTGAAGGGAAAAAAGTTGCAGCATTATGTTTATAAAAAAGGCTGCAGCATATTTATAGCGTAAATGTTTAAGCGGCATTTTGATAGGAAAATTGTTGTCAGTTACAAATTTGAAGGAAGAATGTTACAACTACATGTTTCTAGGGAAAATTTTCAAATATAGAGTTTATAAAAAAAAAGTTGTACTAACATGTTTAAAGAACAAATGTTGCAGCAAAATTTTATAGAACAAATAATGCAGCAACATGTTTATAGAATAAGCGTTGCAGCAACAGGTTCAATAAAGAATTGTTGCAGCAACATATTCAAATGAAAAAGGTTACAGCAACATGTTTATGGAAAACATTTCTATATAAAGCTCGGTACTCTTCTCGATGTAGTAAATTTAGAAACAATAATTTAAAATTTGTGAGCAACATGTGAAAATATTAAAATAAAACAAGTAAGAGAGCTATATTCGGCTGTGCCCAATCTTCCTTCACCAAATTATACTTTAAAATAAAAATTTTAAATATTTTTAGCTAAACAAAATTAAAAATTTTTTTTTTTCAAAATTTAAAATTTTTTTTTGAATTTATTAGCGAAAAAAAAATTTTAGGACAAACATTTTTCTTTTTAATTGAAAAGATTATTTGTGAAAAAATTTTATAAAAACACAATTTGTTTGGTGAAAAAAAAAATTGGGGATACAAAATATTTTCCCCGATTTTGACCAATTGTAGGTCCGACTTACTGTATTCGCCGTTGCAAAGGTCTATGAAATATCTATTATTGTATATCATCCATATTGTCTATATTAATGACTTAGTAATCCAGATATAGATCAACAATCGAGGTTGTTCGGAAGAATTCCCTATATATTGATGTATGAATCATGTATGTAAATTATTTGGGGGCTACGGAAGTTGATTTTAAAAAAAATTAAAATCAAGTTCAACTTTATGCATATTTATTGTAACTTAAATATCATGTTGATTGATTTCCATAGTGCTAAATTTTTGCCACCAACTGTAGTTATCACATTATTGAAAGTAAAACCTTTACCACACTCAACAAACAACTAAAATCGCTTCTTTTTTATATATATATTTTTTTATACAACAAAAATAAATAAAGAAGCCACCTCAAGAAAACGATGCACAAACTTTACTTGACACAAAGTGAAAGGTTTTTTTTAGTATAATCTGCAAAAATAAATAAAAAAAATCAACCATACACTGTAAATTTTTAATGGATTTATCTGCGTATCGTATGAGTTAAATCATTTTTGTTTTTTAATGAATTATTTTTATTTTAATGTTAATTTGGTTTTTACAACATGTTGCAATAATAATAAGTAGCAGTAAATAGTAATAAAAAGTAAACAAAACAAATAATAATCGCAGCATGCAAAATGATTCATTGTTAAAAACATACAGTAAATCCCATGAATCATAAAACAAAAATTAACGAAAGTATAAAATAAAAAAAATTAGTAACAAAATCATTTGATCAATCAATTTTAGGCAGCAGTGACATCATGAATCACGATAAAAAAAAATACTACTAACCACAACATATTCAAACATATGTAGTTACCAGCACACTTTTTTATTCATGTTTTATTTGAATAATTATTTTAATTTTACAGATGTGTAACTAATTATGTTGTTGTTAAATTGATCTATTGATCTATCATTTATTCAATCATTCATAATCTTATAAGTATTTAGTTACTCAATATTTAGGCTGTAAGCATACATGTATTTAAGTACTATCAAATAAATAGGTACATAAAGTTATTTGTATTTCATGTCTACTTTTAATTTATAAATTTTACATCTTTTTTCAAAGTACAAGCCATTTTTTCAGATCATTGAAGTGTTAAATACGTTTCCGCAAATTTTGACTAAAACCATAAAAATGTGAAGAAAATTAACTATTTTGCAACGTTTAGACATATTTAACATATTTATTACGTCAACAAATTTGGTAGTTTATAGATTAGACTATACGACTTATGTTAAGCGCTATATATCATGGTAGGCGTTCATATTGTTCAGGTTACGATGATTTTCGTCAAACAACCCGAATGTGAAAAAAAGAGCGTAATATAGCGTAAAAATACACACAATTCATTCAGTTTCTTGATGTTGTTGTGGATATTTTATTTTTTACCCAAAAGAGCACACAAATTAAATGCCTCTTTTTGCCTACCAATGGCTATATATATTCTTAATAAATTAGCTCAAAAAAAAACTAATATTTTTTTTATTTTTAAAACTTTCTACAATATTATGGTCACTGTAATTATGTATATGATTGCTGTAACCATATTCTGTTTAAGTTACCATTCACATCATTGTAGTAATCATATTTATGATTGTAGTAATTATGTATATGTTTGTGGCAACCATGTTAATAATTACAGTGACCATAATATTGCAGAAAGTTTTAAAAATAAAAAAATATTAGTTTTTATTTTGAGTCTTTTATTATGAATATGGCTATTAATAATTTAACTCTTCGCAAATTTATTTGAAAAACTATGTTCAATTTTAACTAAGGGGAAGCTGCGAAAAATTTTTAGCACTTCCACATGTTAAAATTATATTAAAAATGTTGCTGCAACATGTATATAACAAATATTGCAGTAAAATATTTGTAAGAAAAATTTTACAGCTACATGTTTATAAAAATATGTTTTAGCTACATGTTTAGAGAAGAAATTTTACAGCAACATGTTTGTAAGAAAAATGTTGCAGCTACATTTTTGTACGAAAAATTGTGCTTAATTGTAGCTCTGTATTCTTTTTGATTTCAAGTGAAAAAATATGGCAAAATCCATATAAAAGCTATCAATGAATAAAATTTATTTAAACAATTTCCATTAGTTTGTTACTCTATTCTTCATCGTGAAATGTTGCTAGCAACATAGGTTTCACACAAATTTTAATTCTAGAAATTTCACAAATAAATAAAAGAATAAGTAATTTTCAAAAATAATAATATTTTTCTTGTTTTGTTTTGGTTTTTTTATTATTTTTATATTGTCAATTTTCCACATGTTGCTCACAAATTATAATTATTTTTCAACAATTCTTTTCACTATTTCGAACAGAGTACCGAGGAATATATTGCAGAAACATGATTATAGGACAATTTTTCAGCAACATTATATATAATAAAATGTTTTAACAACATGTTTATAGAAAAAATATATCTATGGCTTCAACTTTCAGCAAAATGTCTATAGGAAAAATGTTGCAGCAACATAGCGAAAATTAACTCCATTTATAACAAGTCTTTTTATATAAATGCGGTTCTTGATTTTGTTATTCTGGACCAATATTTCATTATATAACAAGACTCATTGTAAAAATCAGGGTTGGCTTCCGATTCGAAACGGTTAAAAGGTAACGGTAATGCTAATTTGGATTATTTCGGTAACGGTATTTTAATGATAACGGCTATTTCATACTGAATTAAATTATTAATAAAATTTCCAACAATTTGAAAAGTGTTGGTATTTTAAATCATGGAGAAATATACATAGAGCGGAAACTAGAAAAAAACACAAATAGAAAAATTACTCAAAATAATCACACATACGAGTGTTGTTTTTGTATTCACATAGTTTTTTTTACTAATACATTCTCACCACTTAGGTTTTTAACAATTGAGTTCGGTCTTTGACAGGAGAGCATCTGATCTATGTATAGTATTTATCTATGTTTAAAATTTTTTCGATTTTTTGTAAATTTAATTATTGAAATCAAAAACATGTATTTTTATAATTTAACTTGTTTATAAAATATCGGTAACGGCAGTTAAGCTCACCTTTGTGTGGAAAACCACACATAATGAATCTTTTTAAGGGTAACGGTAGCTTAGCGTTAACGACATACAACCTTGGTAAAAATTTAACATTTCCTTCACTCATATATTCCTGACTATACTTTCAAAATTCATCAAAGAGAATAAAAGAAACTTCAAATTGAGCGGAATCAAATAAATCCAATAAATAATTATATGAAATAATGTCATAATCCTCAATTGTAAAAAAACTACACTAATAATGTCTTTATGATCTTTACCACCTACGTTGGACAAATATGTATGTAAATCGATTACTGAAAAAATGTCAGTGACTGAATGATGATGACTTGTCAAAAGTGTTAAAGTAGAGTGGTAGAGTGCATTAAGCAGACATTCAGTTAAATGAAACGTTTACTGGTTGCAGTAAATGCTGCAATTTAGGTTTTATTTTTTTTATTATTTAAATAAATTAAACAAAAATGATTAAACATAGACAAGTTGTTAACACCAAATCAACAGCAGTGTAAATACAAGCAACAACAAAATGTACATAAATATTTAAATATACATGTTAAGCTGATGATGAAGAAGACAATATAATAAATAAATAAATATTTACATAAAAATGCTGAAGCATGCGGTAAATTGTTAAATGTTACATACAACAATTACACTGCAACAATGCAGCAGTGTTTATTTACACGCTTACATTATAATGTTGGCGTAGTTTTACGCCAACTGAAGCCTGAAGTGTGTTTACACGATATAGGTAAACAAGTCACACAAATACGAAATTTATTTTTAGTCACACTACAAAAGTTTTCTTTAATACATAAGTTAAAATTATCACATAAATGCATTGCATTTGAAGGTGGTTGTAAAGGTAAATTTCATTAAGATTTTGATAGATGTTATCGCACAACCCTCGCTTGATTGAAGAATCCATAATGGTGGGGTCTCTTTTGTAAAGTCATGTTAGACAGATATTAATTTTTTAAGAATTTCTTTATAACTGATAAAAGCAAAAATATTCAATTAATTGCTAAAAAGAAATTTATGTATAAACAATAGAGAAATTTATTTTCATTATATTTCCTGTCTTAATTGAAGTTACAATGAACGAAAAAAATAGCACAGACGTTTTTTTTATCTATCTGTCTGTCTGTCTCTCTCTCACTGTGATTTTCTTATTTTAAATTCCCCACTTTCTACCAGTAACAATTTCTTTTTAGTCACACTACAAATGGGCAGTTTGCATGTGACAAGAATATTAAATCAAAATTATACACAAAAACCAAATAACAATCAATTCATTCATACAAAACTGAAATGGAAACTTAATTTAATACACAGAGACGCACCTAAATGCCCTCAAAACTAATTTTAAAAAAAAAAGTAAAATTTTTTAAGGTCTGTTAAAAGTAAAACTTATTAAACCACCTGTTGTTATTTAAAGAAATATAATTAAAAATGCACAAATTATTAAACATTTTATTTAATTTTCCAAAACATACTAAAACCATAAATTGTTTAGTTTATGATTTTAATAAAAACAAGAAATTATTTGAAAATACTCACACTAACAAAAAACTAGGTCAATTCCAAATAATTTTGAAATTTTGGCCAATGATCTTTATTATCGACATTAATGTTACCATCATCATTATTCACCGCCAGTCATATAAAATTCAATTAAATCAAGCTAAATAAAAACAAATTAAACGAAACAATTTAAAGTAAAATAAAATGTTGCATTTAAACTAAGTTTTTTTTTAAAAAAAAAAACATGTGTGTAAAGTTTGTGTGACTTTTGTTATTTTGCTAAAATAACTAAAAATGAAAAAAAACACACAACAATAAATTGTACAAGTTTATTCACATTTGATCTTCTTTTGATGATACAATGACGACGATTGTTGATCATGATGATCATTCATCATGAATGGTGGTGGCGGTGATCTTGTAGTAAATGCTTCTTCAAATTGTTATTGTTGGCTCTTCATTGTTTGACCAACAAAAAATAAAATGATTGGTCTAAATTGTTCATAGGTAAGTAATATAAACAAAATACCGAAAAAAATACAATTTAATTTAAAAATATCAAACTAATCAGCAAATTTATACAAATACAAATACACACACTTAGTTTGAAGGTTAATTGAAAGTATTTTATAAAGTTTTATTTGATTTTAGTTTGAACATGTTGGCAGCATCATTTGTGTCAACAACTTATTTCAATATTATTGATTTTTGTCTAATTAAAAACATAAGAAAAATTAGAAAACTTTTTATTATAACTAAGTAATTATGTGTATTAATTGCTATTTAATTTATGTTTTTATTTAGTTAACATCTTTTCAAATTAATGATGGCAATATTAACCTTCAAATTATTAATTCCTTCTGTTTATAGTCGAAATTTATTAAAATCATGCAAACAAATTTCAATTAATTGCTTTAAAATAAACATCAACAGTATAGGATGCAAGCAATTATGAGTATTAAATGCAAATATTGATTAAATAAGTCAAGCAAAATCTTTCCATATAATGAGTTAAAATGCCAGGGCACTTTTTCCAATTTTTCAAAAACTCCCCAATTAAAAAAAAAAAAGATATTTCCAATTCACAACCTAAAACAAAAATATTTTGCAAATAAATCAAATTTTGACATGTTATTACTCGTATAAGAGAGAACAAAATGTTGTAATGAAAAATATAATTACTTCTATGCAGTATTCAAAAACAAAAGAAGAAAATGCAACGAAGTTTTGAAAAAGTTTTTAAATGCATTTTTTTTCCTATTCTTCAACATTTACAACAACAAAATAATATGCATGATAATTTTTAGAACTTGTTTTAAAATCGCTTGTTCAAGAATATTCTTTAACTCCCATCTCACCCTTGTGTGGAAAAACACACAATATTCAATTTTTTTGTATATTAAAAATTTCTTAACTTTTCCTGTCGCATTAATTTAGCTCAGAACACGCATTAATTTATTCAATATTTCAAATACACGTTGCATAATCACTTGTGTGGTTTTCCACACATATGTAATTTCTATGTATTTTGCCGGCAAATGTGCTGTTTCGGCCAAAAAAGTGTATTATGTAAGCATACTCTGTGTAAAATGTAGTGTTTGAACTGTTTGTATAAAATGTGTTGAAGATAAATGACAAACAGATACAAACATTTAAAATTAAATATGTTATTGAATGTAAATTATGACTTTGATTACAAAAATAATACCGTATGTGTGGAAAACAACACACAAACAAGGAAACAATAAATGGTTATGAAATGCTTCTCGTAACTAGTTCCTTCGAACAGAAATCTCTAATACATGAACTAGTTCGACACCTCTCCTTTAGAACTAGTTCCGAAGATGACAATTTGAAACAAATTGCATGGATTAAAGAACTGGTGTCAGAAGCGTTTCAAGGTTTGGGTACTGGATTCGTATAACTTCAGTTCTATAAATTACAATCCAGTTCCGAAAAGTAAAATTTACTTTTTTACAAAATATCATGGTTGGATTATTGAATCGATATACGAGAATTTTTTCGGTAAATTTAAGTTCTTCAAAACTTATGTATTTTGTAATATAAGCAAGGAAATTAACGGTTTTGATATGTTTTTCATAACTAGTTAATTTCAACAGAAATCTCTGATGCATGAACTAGTTCTAGAACTACTCCAAAAATGTGGAGCTTATTCTTTAACTCTTCTTTAGAACTAGAATGACAATTTGAACTGTTGCTAGAAAAACGGAAAACTTTATACTTCCGTTAGTTCCCTTCTTCTAAGGGATACAGACAGTATATAGCAGTCATTACAAAGTCGTTTAACTATCGAGTTATTGCAGCAATTCAATTTGTCTAACAAACTAACATTTTAAAGAAGTGTAAACATCATTTAAATTGCCATTAATGTCGTCTATACATACCCACAAAACCCAATGACACTTGTACTCATAATTAAAATGTTGTCATTTTATAATTTTGTTACCAGTTTAGGTGTAATTACACATTTTTTATTTGTAATTAATGTGTCATAATTGTTGCGTATGTAAGCTAACGTCAAAATGACACATGTCAATTTGATGTGTGAGTGTGTGTCATTTGAAAAGTTCAACCGTTATGAATAATTGTTGGTAGTTTTGTTTTAGTTTTGAGTTTGCAATATGCTAATTAATATAAAATGTTAATTAATAAACAATAAAGAAATAGGTTATGCAAAGAAACACCTAAATTTGATTTTGTTTTTTATAGCAGTTCGAGAAATTGTCATAAAAAGATGTTATTTTACATACATATTTATGCAAATTAGTGGAGATGTATGTGATTTTGTAACAATTTCGTTTTTATTTTAATTTATTATTGATTTTATTACTTAACTTTTTTAATCATTAACATATTATTTTTAAATTTTCAGTTTTTTTCCTGTAATCAATTTATAATTATAAACAATGTTTAAAGATTTCCTAGCAGCAAAGGTAAGTTACAAAACTTTATAACACCTTTTTGTGTGAAATATTTATTTGAAAACACTTTTGAAGACAAATCAGAAATACAAATTTTATTCTAATATATTAAGAATAATAATTTCTTCTAATGATCATCATGATCTTGCTAAAATACCCATCAAAGGATTACATTTGATACATATTTTTGTCACTGCAACAAAACTAAAATCTTACTCTACGTATTAAAAATTCTTCAAAAACAATTTTGTTTCTAAACATAATTATGAGATCCTTTCCGTTCCATATTTATGGACATCTTGAATATTTAAAAAACTTTATAAAATTGTACGTAGACAACTGCTCATAACTTTAATTGCCTTTTAAATGTTTGAAATAAGATTATTTTCATTCAATAACTCAAAGGTCAATTCTTGAGGTACAAAGTTCAAAGTAGTATTTCTTTTTTATTATAAATTCTTTTAAAAATATCTTTAAAATATTGAACATTCTTTAGTATGTGTATCGAGTTTCAAGATTAACACTCAATTAAGAAGTTATGAACTCGTTTTTCATACAAATTCATATGAAAAATGTAAAAACCACAAAATGACTCACAGTGGGTCCGTTTTCAAAGTAAGTGGAAAATACTGTGAATCATTCAAACCACAGGTCCGATTGAATTTTGATTGTGAAAATTGACTTTCTGTAATCAAAGTAAACCATGCTAAATTGCAAAAAAAAAACTTCTGGCATATTGTGCTCGAAACTTCTACTTATCAATAATGCTGTTATTAACATTGTTTGTGGGTATGACAGCATTAACTGTTAAACCTGCTAACATTAAATTAGCAGCTTTAATGTTAGAACATTCTAGTTTTATCCGTTACATAGATAATTCATGAAACAGATGGAAGATGTTAGAATTAACATCAACTGCATTACCAGTGTATTCTTGTAAATTATAAAGTGTGGAGTATCAGTGTGCATATTAAAATAAAGTGACTATTTAAATTGTTGTGTAAATTTAAATTAATAAAGAGCTTTTACAATTTTAAACTACTAACCTGCTTTTATTTACAATTAAAATAATACGGTTTTTTAAAGGAAATTAACCACCATTTTTAAAAGGTAAAAACGTAACAATATGATTTGTGTTTGTTAAATATTCCAAATGAATATGTAGAAACAACTTTACGTTACATTTAGATTCATAATTTTTATTCTAAACAAGTGTTATCCTTGTATCGTTGCAGGATTATAGTAGAGGTTTCGATAATCATTATATACTATTTTTTTAAGAAATTTAGAAAAATTGGGTTTTGCAATATAGGCCTAGCTTTGACCCACTGAAAAAATTTTTACTTCATTTAAAGAAATATCTTCAAAACTAAATCAAAATTAAAGTTGTATATTGTGTAGTTTAAAAGTTATCGGCAATAATGTAATCACATTTCTGTGAGCTATTTGTTTTTTTTAAATTTTCATGATGTAATATTTTTGGATAGAAATGGGTCTGGATTTAAAATGCTTTGTAGTAAATATCATTGAATACAACTACTGTCCGCCTGCAGTGGGATTAGGGTTGTCAATTATTCGAGTCTTTTTTTAATCGAATAAAAGTTCATAATTATTTTATTATTAGAGTGCAAATAATTTTTAAAATTTCCTCGATTATTCGAACGATTAACGAGTAAAAAATATTATTCGAATAATTTAATAAAATAAATTTAAAACCGGGAAATTTTTATGAATTTATTTGTTAACAATGTAACATGTTTAATGTATAAAATTATAAATTACACATGGCAACAAAATCCCCTACACGAAAATTGTAACAAAAACAAAACACATGTAAAATTTACACTCGAAGAAAATGAGCGAACTCATTTAATTGTGAATAAGTTCGAAAAGAATCCATCGATTTTTATGATCGATATCTCATTTTGTTCCTATTACATGTGTCTTTGCGATAAAGCAATAAATATGAACAATTTCAGCCGTTTTCGGTTTTTCATGATTTTTTTAAAACAAAAAAATGTTATATATTCACGTACAAAAATATATTTTTTCTTCAATTTGTTGTTATAACTCCGAAACTACTACGTCGATTGAAACGCAATACATAAACGGATTAAAGGATATGCAAATCTAAACATTTCTAGGTTTATTTTAATAACATCGGACTAATACTTTTTGAGTTATCATTTATTATGTGGAGAAATGTCTAACCAAATTTATAATTTTATTTAAAAATTAAAAAAAAATCTATCCATAAATTGAAAAATTTTACCATTTTTGTATTTAGGTAGCCATGATACATTAAATCTATATTATGGTTATTCAAGCCCTTTTTTGCAGTTGACCTGTGTTATTGGTTTTATTTCATTCGAATAGTTTTGTCTAAATTTTTGTTTTTATAAACTATTTTGCTTTCATTTTAACGGGAAAAATAATTTATTCGATTAATCGACAACCTTTAATTTTAAATGGAAAACCGATTCATTCGAATTAAAAATATTTTTTATTATTCGATTATTCGAGTAATTTTTATTTGAATGACTACCAACTTAAGATCATGCAAGTAGAAAATTTCAAAAACATAATAGAAAATTGTTTAAATTCTCAATAGCATTTCGAATAATAATTTATTTCAAATTTTTGTATATGAAAAATGTTTGCCCTATTTGGACCTTGATAAATCAATTATTTTGTTTTAAAATCTAGTAGTAAATATTTTATTTTATAATTCTACTTACCAACAAATGTGTAATCCTCATATTTAATTATATTTCCAAACTATGGATATTTATTTATTTGTATTTCCTCGAATTGCACAATTTTTATGGAAATTGTAGAATTTTTATTTTACAACTTGGATGTATAAGCTAAAGGATTTTTTAAGAAACAAAAAAAATAAATTGAAAACACAAATATTATATAAAATAAAATTTAAGAAACTAAAAAAAATCTTGTTTTTGTAAAAAAAAAATCGTTTTATTTTGCCAAATTATTTCTTTTTCAAACACTCCAAACTGTTTAATAGCACTGGCTTAAGAAATTAATGTTTTTGCCAAAATGTACAATATATCCTTTAAAAACTTGAATAATTTGTTTGAAATTTTATTTGTTTATTTTCTCTTGATTTGTTTTTTATTTTATTATGGCCATTGTATGTAAATATTGTATCTGTTTTGTGTTTTTTTATTTTTTTTGCCTTTTTTCACCAACAAATTTAAATTAAAACTCTAAGTATGAAAGTAACTTTCGCGCCCACTGCCATTTATAATAATTTTTTTTATTATTTAAACATTTGTTTGTGTGTATTTTTAGTGGAGTAAGTACTATGTGGATACAAAGAGTTTTTTGGAGTGAAGTGGTTACGAGAAAAATTTTAAATATATTTTTTATAAAAAAAAAAATAAAAATTTAATTTTTTTGCACACCTTGTGTGCTTTTTGTAAAACACTAAAAAAACGCGACCGAACGTCAGTGAAGCTAAAGTTAAACTAAATTTATTAAAACCAAAATTTCCGTCAAGCCAACACTGATGAAGACTCTGAATGACGACTTTACACACTACAAAAAAAAACAGCAAAAATATAGAAAAAAACACAAAAAACCACCAGCCAACAACAATGAAATGGAAATGCAAAGAGGCGTCTGTCTTTATTTCTTCGTTTATTTTGAACTTTTTTTGTTGTTGTTTTTTGTTTTCGAATGGTGGAGCATACAGTTGCTTGGCACAAGCAACAAACAAAATTGAAGATTTGAAGAAGCAGCAACTTGTTTGAGACAAAAACTACCTTTCGTTTCGAGAAAACAAACCACACACACACACTACAACTATGTATTTTCAAAAACGTCATTATTACTGTTGGCCAAAATACAAAATTCGAACAAAAAAACTGAAATCAAAAGTTGTCTAGAAGACTCATTGTTGTTGTTGACTCTCGTTGTTGTTAGTTGGTGTTAGTAGTTTCAGTCCATAGGTTTTTTGTTAAGGCCTATCACATCATTTAGTATTGTGTGGTAAGAAAGCAGCAATATGTTGTTGCTGTTTATCATGATTATGACGTTAAATGTTGCTGCTGACAATGTTGCTCTTCATGTTGTTAACCGTAACAAACAATATTTTTTTTTTTCAAGTAAAATTGTATTAGATACATATTTGTGTTTGATACTTGTATGTACGAGGTCAAGTTTATTAGACTTTGCAAGCAGAGAAAACATACAATATCTTGCAATTTAAATTTGTATACTCCTAATTGTTATTTGACCCCTAATTATAAGTCTAAAGAACAGCTCCTAGTCTCTAAAATATAATACAACTTTTTTTTCAAGGTCACTTTGGAAATTGACTTAGCAGATAATACTAGTAATTGAACTTTCGAAATGACTGCAGCTTAGTCAAACAAAGGACTCAGCCCCGGTTTGCGTCGATAACACAGGGCAACAAAATCGTAAAAATAGTAGAGGCTTTTTAAACGTCTACACAATTTTGATGTATTGTGGTTCCAGTAGCACAAATATGGTACAAATTTTAAATTCTATGGAGAAGTTTTTTTTTAATTTTTTTTCCTAAAATTGTGAATTTTTTTTTAGATGTTTCTCCACATAATTTATGATAACTCAAAAATGGTTAGTCCGATATCATTGAAGTAAACTCAGAAAAGTTAAAATTTATATAGCCTTTAATCTGTTTATATATTACATTTTAATCGGCTGAGTAGAGTCTGAGTTATAATAATAAATTGAAGCAAAAAATATATTTTTATGTGAAATTAGCAAATTTTTGTGTTTTAAAAAACTCATGAAAAGTCGAAAACGGCAGAAATTGTTCAGGTTTATTACTTTTTCACAAAGCTGCATATAATAGTAACAAAATTAGATATCGAAGATAAAAATCTATTGATTCTTTTTGAATTTATTCACAATTAAGTGAATTCGCTCATTTTCACAAAATTTAACTTTTTTGTTTGATATACATAAAATTGAGTAGTTAATGTTCTTCTTTCGATTGATTGAATTTTGAAAACATTTCCCCATGCTATGTACAAAATTTCACATATATATATTGCGTTTTAATCGGCTCAGTAGTTTCGGAGTTATAATAACAAATTGAAGCAAAAAATATACATATTTTTTATGTGAAAATATCAAATTTTTTTGTTTTAAAAAAATCATGAAAAATCGAAAGTCTCAGAAATTGTTTATATGTATTTGTTACTTCATTGCAAAGCCACATGTAATATGAACAAAATGAGATATCGATCATAAATATCGATAGATTTTTTTCGAATTTATTCACAATTAAGTGAATTCGTTTATTTTCAGAAAATTGTATGTGCGTACAAGCGTGTACTTTGAGTGTACATTTTACATGGGTTTTGTTTTTGTTCAAATTTTTGTTGCAATAATAAAACACATGTAAAATTGTGACCGGAGAAACTCGATGCAAACCGAAACGATGCAGATCGAAATCACCAGGATCTACAAGCCTGTTATCTACTGTTTGGTTTGTCATTATTATACAAATTGATTTTTTTTACTTCTAAATTTTTAGTTTTTTCCAAGGTTAGTTACCGATTCAAAACGTTTATAAGGTAACGGCAACGCTAATTTGTATTATTTTGATATCCGTTGGCTTAGCGGTAAAGGTATTTTAATTATAAATTTACAAAAATTTAATATAAATTGACAAAGTTAATATATTATTTGTGCAAAAGTGAAAATTTGAACGACGAGTTTCCTGAATCCACCTTTTAAATTTTGTGCAATTTTATACAGTAAATTTCTATTGATAAAAATATCAAATATAAACAGGTCCAAATTTAAAATAATTTTTTTTCTAATTTATTAGTGAAAACAATTTTATGGCAAAAAAAAATTTTAAATTTGTTTTTTAATATTTTTCTTTTTGTTTTTTTCTTTGTACATATCTAAGCCAATTGTGGGCCGGTTTTCTCGTTTTTAAATAGCAACCGAGCCGATATATGAATCATGCATGTAAGTTATTAAGTTATTTGGAGGCTACAGAAAGTTGATTTCAACAGACGGACATGGCTATATTGATCGCATATAATCCAGAATATATATACTTTGTGGGGTCGCAAATGAAAAATGTAGAAATTACAAACTTATATATCCCTTGCCACTCATGCTGAACAGAAGCATTAATTCTAAATTAGGGATAAGTCATTTTACTCACTACAAAGTAGAGTTTCGTGTTTGGTTTTAACAGAAACCAACAATGATTCTTCGAACACGAAACTGTACTTTGAAGTGAGTGAAATGACTTATCCCTAAAGTGAAATTGAAAACTTCTCAAATAACTACTTTCTAAAGAGCAGTAAAGAAAATATACTATTCTCTTTGCATTACAAAGATCAACTAAGTGACCCAAACACTTATAAATTGGTGAAAGGTTGTCTGCAATGTACTGGATTCATTGCTTAGTTGTAAAACTTATTGGTATGCACTAGTCCTACTTATCACTATATTACACCTAATCGCTATAGATCCACATTTAATGAATATTACCTCCAACAACGCGGTGACACTACTTGTAACTGGATCTTGGAAATCTAGATTCATATGAACCTCGATAGAGGATAAAGGTTTTATTTTCTTCCAGGAGGGTGATTATAAACTACGACATACACCGATGAGTCTAACACAAGCTTTTGTATAGGATCCTGTATCCTTCAAAAGGAATTTCGGATAGGGTCCGATTTCTTGACTATGTAATCGATTTCTAGTTGTTGTTGTTGAAATTTCTTCCATGAGGTAAAAACTTCCAGTTGTTACAGCCGTCGCTGAGTTGACAATCTTTGGCCGAGTGCGACTCCGGTCGTTTCAAAGCGAAGAACCAATTGTCATTGAAACGAAGTGTTTCAGTGTTAAGATATATTTCCTATAGGCAATGGCGCTTTTGTGGCCCAAATAGTATAAAACTTCTTTTTGTGTGGATATAGAATTACTTTCTGGGAATAACTGTTAAAAGTGGAATCTTTAGACATTTTCTCTAAAGAGATGAAAGTCAAAAATTATGTACATACTACTTTAAGTTTGTGTTCAGTTAAAAAAAACTGCTCCTAAAATGTAGAAAACACTCTCATTCCGTTAAGAAAAACCCAAAAAGATTGTTGAACAAATTTTATTTATTTTTGTAATTTCACCTTAAATTTTAAATATTTCTTCTTATGTTCGAAATATACCCCACAATTATTAACCACAATTTCCATAAAAAACACCAGCAAACTTGAAATTAATCCGATGACAAAAATTATCCAAACTAATAATAAATCCATTCCGGTTAAATCTTCGTATGTTTTAATTCTGCTTGAATCCTGAAATGAAATTTTTTTCAACTTCAATAAATCATTAAACAATGTCTGTTGCCAAGCATGCAGCAAACCACCTGAGTGGATTTTGTGCACCAAATAATCCAATGGTTCCTGATATGGCGAATGTTCAGCCAGTGGTAAACCATACAACACCATATTTTTAATATTCATATTTTCGGAGACACAAAATTTGTTGTAGGCATAATGGCTTTGGATATTGGTGTAAATGGTCCATAGAACCGATGGAACTCCGTAACTGTAACTGGTATTGAAATTATCTCTGAGCTGCTCAAATAAAGTCCGGTTATCAGTTACCACAACAGTTTCTTTCATTTCTTCGCTTAACATAAAATCATCTTTTTCCAAATTTATAACATCCCATGAGCTCATCAAAATCTTTTGTTGGCTGAGACGTAGATCCTCAAATGTAGACATTTGAGCATGAAAAGGTGGTTTGGTGATTAGAGTTTGTAAATGGGCCGAGAAAAGAGTGCTAATATACAGACCAAACACGAAAATCAATACATAAATCAAACGAAGACTTAATAAACTGGATTTTTTAAAATTAAACGATTGTCCCAATACTCCTGGTATAACTTTGTCACTCATTAGTAAATTTTGCCAAATCATTTTCATATAGAATAACTTCTCTATAACCGTGTGCACCAGAGAAAATGTTCCAGTGAAGATTAGAATTATGGAAAATAGTTGAGGTTTTAGCATCACTTCGTATATTTCTGTAATTTTCATTCTTGTAGCACAGGGTACCATGATCATCCATTGACTTACTTCTGTGGGATATGATATGTGTTTTAATGTGCGATTGTTTAAAATCCCATTTATTGTCATTGGTATATCCAGCTCCCCATATTTAGTCATATTGAAAATAGTGTTGTAGTTTAGGATTTCACCAATCTTCGGCTGGAAAGGCATTTCTAAAGTGGCATTATACACTTCCGCAAACATTTGAACCAATTTGGCAACAAAACCACTAAACTGTATTTGACCCTTATTATCCTTGTACATCACAGAGCGTGGTACAATTTGGTCGGGTAAAGTTAGTAATGTCTTGCCTTTCATATTTTGCCAATGTATGGGAAAGTATTCTTCTTTTACTTGACCAAACTGTCTCGATTTCAAATGATACTGTGGAAATGGTAACAATTGAAAATATTCCAGAGATGTGTCCTCTGAAATGGATGAATTTAGAAAATGTAAGAGACCGTTGGTTATTTTATACTTTTCACATGCTTTTAAAACTTCAATTTGTAGTTCCTCTGTGTTGAAGATATTAACAAAAATCATCAAAATTCTTGTTTGACGCAGATAGTTGAGGGCATTTAGAAAATGCTCCCACAATACGCTGGAAAACTCTCGTTCTATTATTACCACTGCTATAATTTCATTATTGAATTGTTCTTTGTAACAGAAGTCCGTCTGATTAGTTATTATTAATTTGGGCTCCTGTAATGAGTAGATCATTTGTAGTCTGGGATCTTGAGGCATCTTATGTTGTACCATTAATATTGAATTGAATGTTTTTTGAGTTTTTATATCCATTAAAAGATTTTTATAAAAATCTGTGCTTCTATGTTGTGGTTTTCCCATCAGCTTCATGTTTAAATGTCCACTGGTTATTGTAGTACACAGAAGTAGAGTAATTAAACGTTTCGAGTTGTACATTATGAATGATTTAGAACTTAAGGGAGCAGTCTAATTTAAACTAAATATTTGGTTATATTCTTCTATTAAATTATTTAGCTCATTAGTGCAGATGTTAAAGACAGTTTCTGTTTAATCGTTTTTTAGTATAATTAAGGAATTTTGACAGGTATATTATGAATGTCGTGGGTGGCCACACGTTCAAGTTTTTTACACATACTGCTTGTCAAAATTCATTTAATTTGACAGCTGTGACGTAGGCTGCACGCAACTATAAACAAACATATACTGGACGACCTATCTTAAGTATAGGGATTTGGACTGTGTGAACTTATTACATAGCCAATGCCTCAGATTGGATCAAGTACTCTTCGACTAGTAGCTAACATTGATCTGATAATATATGGTATTTACTTTCATACAAAATATTCCAACTTTCGATTTCTCCCTCAAGATGTAAGATTTAACGTTCCAAAATGTATTTTCAAGGAACAAATTTTATTAATATAAATCTGTAGAAATAGTCTAATAATAAAGAAGTCATTTCCATTTTTATACAATTCATCATGAGTGGCAGGGGAATATATAAGTTTGTCATTCCGTTTGTAATTTCTGCATTTTTCATTTGCGACCCCACAAGGTATACATATGGTGGATTTCACGTCAAGTGAACCAACATTTAAAATCGATGTCTTCCGACCTATTGGATAGTAATTCAGACACAATTTTTCAACAACATCGGTCCAAAACTCTCTGAGTTAGAGGAGGTCAAAATTTGACATTTCGACCAAACATGTGATTTTTCTCATCCATGTAACTTATTACCTATTGTTCTTAGCAAAATGTGTCCCAACTAGTTTAGATAGCTATTTCTTCAATCTTTCGAAAAAAAAAATATTTAAAAAAAAAATAAAAAAAATTTAATATTTTTTTCCCGAAATCAAAAACTTTTTTGACTTTTCAAAATTTGTCTGAATTACTATCCAATAGGTCTAACCTTGGTGCAAATTTCATCATCGGAAGACAACGATTTTAAAAGTTGGTTCATTTGACGTGAAATCCCCCATATACTTATATTCTGGATCGTTATAGATAGCGAAGTCGATATAACCATGTCAGTCTGTGCATCTGTATGTTAAAATCAAATTTCCGTAGCCCCAAATAGTCTACAAACATGAATGATACATCAATATATCGGGAATTTTTCCGGCTCAGTAGCTATAAAATCGAAAAAATTGGCCCACAAATAGTTGAGGTATAAGGAAAAAACCGGGACATCATAGAATTTTGACCTTTTATTTTGAACTGATCAATATGGATATCTAATGATAGATATTTCAAATTCCATTGCAACGGTGTATACAATGCTATAATAATTTGGACCTACAATAAATTTTGTTTACCTAAAAATATTTTAAATTTGTATTTTAAAATATAATTTGGTGATGGGTATATAAGATTCGGCATAGCCGAATATAGCTCTCTCGCTTATTTTTTTCAAATTCATTTCTTAGGAGAAAAAGTAATTTTTATCCTGTGTCTGACTTACCCATGACTTAATAATATTATGACAATAAAAAATATTAAATACACTCTCATTTTGTAATTAAAAAACCAACAATAAGATTTTAAAAACAATTTAATTATTTGTTCACCTTAAATAACAATGTTTTCCCATTGTGTTCAAAATACTCCATACAACAATTAACCATAATTTCAAGAAGAAATACCAGCAAACTGGAAATTAACCCGATGGCTAAAATGATCCAAACTAATAACAAATCCGTTTCCGTTAAATCTTCGTACGTTTTAATTCTGCTTGAATCATGAAAAGAAATTTTTTTCAACCTCAATAAATCATTAAAAACATTCATCTTCCAGCCACGCAGCAAACCGCCTGCATGAATTTTGTGCACCAAATGATCCAATGGTTCCTTATATGGCGAATGCTCACCCACTGGTAATCCATACAGCATCATATCCCTAATGTTCATATTTTCTGAAACACAAAACTTTTTCTGGGCGTAATGGTTTTGAATATTAGAGTAAATGCTCCAGGAAGCCGATGGAACGGGATAGCCGTAAGTAGTGTTGAAATTATCTCTGAGCACCGCAAATATAGCTCCGTCATCGATTATTACAACATTTGCTTTCATCTCTTCGCTTAAAATATAATCATCTTTAATCATATTTTGTACATCCCATGAGCTAATAAGAATCTTTTGTTCGCTGTGACGTAGCTCCTCGAAAGTAGTTATCTGAGCATTAAATGGAGGTCTGGTGATGAGAGTTTGTAAATGGGCCGAGAAAAGAGTGCTCATATACAGACCAAACACAAAAATCAATACATAAATCAAACGAAGACTTAATAAACTGGATTTTTTAAAATTAAACGATTGTCCCAATACTCCTGGTATAACTTTATCGCTCATTAATAAATTTTGCCAAACCATTTTCATATAGAATAACTTCTCTATAACTGTGTGTACCAGAGAAAATGTACCAGTGAAGATTAAAACTATTGAAAACAGTTCAGGTTTTAACATCACTTCATATACTTCACAAATTGTCATTCTTGTAGCGCAAGGTATCATTATCATCCATTGACTTACTTCTATGGGATATGTCATGTATCTTAAAACGGACCCGCTTGCAATACCTCTTATTGTCATGGGCATATCGAGCTCTCCATATTTAGTCATGTTGAAAAGAGTATTGTAGTTTAGAATTTCATCAATCTTCGGCTGGAAAGGCATTTCTAAAGTGGCATTATACACTTCCGCAAACATTTGGATTAATTTGGCAACAAAACCAGTGAATTGTATTGCACCTTTGTTATCCTTATACATCACAGAGCGTGGTACAATTTGGTCAGGCAAAGTTAGTAATGTCTTGCCTTTCATATTTTGCCAATGTTTGGGAAAGTATTCTTCTTTTAATTGACCAAACTGTCTCAATTTCAAATGATATAGTGGAAATGGTAACAATTGAAAATATTCGAGAGATGTATCTTCTGGAATGGATGAATTTAGAAAATGTAAGAGAGCGTTAGTGATTTTATACTTTTCACATGCTTTTAAAACATCAATTTGTAGTTCCTCTGTATTGAAGATATTAACAAAAATCATTAAAATTCTTGTTTGACGCAGATAGTTGAGGGCATTTAGAAAATGCTCCCACAATAAGCTGGAAAATTCCCGTTCTATTATTACCACTGCTATAATTTCATTATTGAATTGTTCTTTGTAACAGAAGTCCGTCTGATTAGTTATTATTAATTTGGGCTCCTGTAATGAGTAGATCATTTGTAGTCTGGCATCCTGAGGCATCTTATGTTGTACCATTAATATTGAATCGAATGCTTGTTGAGTTTTTATATCCATTAATAGATCTTTATAAAAATCTGTGCTTCTATGTTGTGGTTTTCCCATCAGCTTCATGTTTGCATGACCGCTGGTTATTGTAGTACACAGAAGAAGAGTAATTAAACGATTCGAGTTGTACATTTTGAATGATTTAGAACTTAAGGGAGCAGTATAATTTGAACTCATTATTTGATTATATTTATCTATTAATTGGTTTACTTTGTTAGCTAATTAGTGCAGATGTTAAAGACAGTTTTGGTTTAATCGTTTTTCAGTATAATTAAAAATGTTTGACAAGAATTAATTAATTATTTTATTACTAATGTTAAGATAAACCTTATTATTATTGTTATACCTATACTAGGCAAACAATTTAAAAAAATAAAAAATTTGGTGAAGAAAATTATTTTTAATAAAGTGAAAAACATTTTATAGGTGAACAACAAATTTTTTAAAAACTTTTTCTTTTAACTTTATGAGTGAAAAAAATGTATTACAAAAAAATTTTTTTGTGGAAAAAAATGCAGGTAAAAATATATTTTTCCCAATTTTGTCCCATGGCAGGTCCAACTTACTATGGCGTTGTATATCCCGTTGCACAGGACTTTCTATAGTGAGATATTCATCTATATTAATGACTTATTAATCTAGATAAATATCAAAAATAGGGCAAAAATCAAGAGGCCCTGATATATCAGCCATTTAAGGGCCGATTTTCTTTCTAAATTAGCCGAACCGTGTCTATAACGGATATATTAATGTATGAATCATGTATGTAAGTTATTTGGGGGCTACGGAAAGTTCATTTCAACATACAGACGGACATGTGGGGGACGCAAATGAAAAATGTAGAAATTACAAACGGAATGACAAACTTATATATACCCTTGCCACTCATGGTGAAGGGTATAAAAAGAGAATCGAATCGACCCAAATTACTGTACCTATTGTTTTTGTATAAAAACCTTTACATTTCCATTAATTATAGAAGTGGGAGTTAATGAAACCCAAATTAGGTTTCATTCACTTAGAAGAAGAAAATGTTATTCAGTAAAAATAAAATACAAAATATATGTTACTCTGACGATATTCTAGATGCAATGACATAAATTCGTCTGATCTCAATCGACTAAATATGGATAAGTTAACAAGCTTAGGATCATGAAATTTGGTGTATGTTTTAAGGACAATTTTAAAAATAAATCCAATAAAATATTTATAATACAAAATTAAATTTTTTCCAAAATACATATAAATAATTTTCCCTAACAAAACGTTGAAATTTATTGAAATTTAATAATATTAACAAAAAAGGATATATGGCTGGCTTCTAAACTACAAAACTTAGACACATGAAATTGGATGTATGTTTTAAGGACAAACAACAGCATATTGTGGTAAACTTATTTTCAAAATAATTTATCAAGAAATAAAGAAAATTTATAAAATAAATCAAAAAAATATTTTTAAATCAAAATTCTATTTTTTCCTAAAGATTAACAATTTTTCCTAACAAATTGATGAACAAAATTTAGGAACATTAAATTTGTTATAGGTTTAAAGGAGCTAACAGCAAATTTTGGTAAATATGTGACAAGGATTAAGAAGAACATTAAAATATTATTTTCCAAATATAATAGTAATATTAAAATTAATGTTTTCCTAAACAATAATAAATTTCTTATCCCAGTATTTGGATTTTTATTAAAATTTTATAATATTAAGAAAAAGGATATATGGCGAACTTTTAAACGGTAAAAGCTATATCCCCGATATTTAGCAGTTATATAAATCTTTATTAGGCACGACTTGTGCCGTACAAAATTTTATATATTATGGCTTTTTTATAAGAAAAACTATATTTTTTTTTTTAAATATTAAAATTAAATATTGTTTTACCTTTTTAAAAGAAAAAAGATCTCCAGTTGATATGTATTTTTCAAAAAATAATAATGTTAAAATCAATGTTTTCCTAACGAATAATAAATTTCTTATCCAAACACTTAACACAATCCCATGAGCTAAATGCTGGGGCTCTCGGTTGGCTAACTATATTAGCAAAGTCGATTGTAAATTATATTTTATTAATACAAGTCTGTTTAAACAGTCTAATACTAAAAACTTTTCTTAAAAAGAAATTTCCTATACGATAAACGTAGTTTTTATCGTATCTTACTAAACCATGATATTATATTAGCACAATAGAAACATCTGTATTAATTTAATTACTTTATACACTCTCATTTCATAATTATAAAAACAAGCAATAAGCTTTTAAATACAATTTGATATTAATTTTCACCACAAATTACAAATGCTTCCTATTGTTTTCAAAATACACCATACAATAATTAACGATAATTTCAACAAGAAACGCCAGCAAACTGGATATTAATCCGATGGTTATAATTATCCAAACTAATAACAAATCCATTTCCGTTAAATCTTCGTACGTTTTAATTCTGCTTGAATCATGAAACGATATTTTTTTCAACTTTAATAAATCATTAAACAATGACTGTTGCCAGGCAAGCAGCAAACCACCTGAGTGGATTTTGTGTACCAAGTAATCCAATGGTTCCTGATATGGCGAATGTTCAGCCAGTGGTAAACCATACAACACCATATTTCTAATATTCATAGTTTCGGAAACACAAAATCTTTTATAGGCATAATGTCTTTGAATATTGGAATAAATGGTCCATAAAACCGTTGGTACGCCGTAACCGTAAGTGGTGTTGAAATTATCTCTGAGCTCCTCAAATAAAGTGGCGTTATCAGTTACCACAACAGTTTCTTTCATTTCTTCGCTTAACATAAAATCATCTTTATCCATATTTATGACATCCATTGAGCTCAGTAGAATCTTTTGTTGGCTGAGACGTAGATCTTCAAATGTAGATATTTGAGCATGAAATGGTGGTCTGGTGATGAGAGTTTGTAAATGGGCCGAGAAAAGAGTACTAATATACAGACCAAACACGAAAATCAATACATAAATCAAACGAAGACTCAGTAAACTGGATTTTTTAAAATTAAACGATTGTCCCAATACTCCTGGTATAACTTTGTCACTCATTAGTAAATTCTTCCAAATCATTTTTTTAAAAAATAACTTCTCTATAACAGTGTGTACTAGAGAAAATGTTGCAGTGATGATTATAATTATTGAAAACAGTTCAGGTTTCAACATCCTCTCGTAAACTTGACTAATTTCCATTCTTTTAGCACAGGGTATCATTATCATCCATTGACTAATTTCAAGGGGGTATGATATATGTTTTAATGTTTGTTTTTTTATAATCGCATTTATTGTCATGGGTATATCCAATTTCCCATGTTTAGTCTTGTTGAAAATAGTGTTGTAGTTTAGAATTTCACCAATCTTCGGCTGGAAAGGCATTTCTAAAGTGGCATTATACACTTCCGCAAACATTTGAACCAATTTGGCAATAAAACCAGTGAATTGTATTGCACCTTTGTTATCCTTATACATCACAGAGCGTGGTACAATTTGATCGGGTAAAGTTAGTAATGTCTTGCCTTTCATATTTTGCCAATGTATGGGAAAATATTCTTCTTTTACTCTACCAAATTGTCTCGATTTCAAATGATACAGTGGAAATGGCAACAATTGAAAATATTCCAGAGATATGTCCTCTGAAATGGATGAATTTAGAAAATGTAAGAGAGCGTTAGTGATTTTATACTTTTCACATGCTTTTAAAACTTCAATTTGTAGTTCCTCTGTATTGAAGATATTAACAAAAATCATTAAAATTCTTGTTTGACGCAGATAGTTGAGGGCATTTAGAAAATGCTCCCACAATACACTGGAAAATTCCCGTTCTATTATTACCACTGCTATAATTTCATTATTGAATTGTTCTTTGTAACATAAGTCCGTCTGATTAGTTATTATTAATTTGGGTTCCTGCAATGAGTAGATCATTTGTAGTCTGGGATCTTGAGGCATCTTATGTTGTACCATTAATATTGAATCGAATGTCTGTTGAGTTTTTATATCCATTAATAGATCTTTATAAAAATCTGTCGTTTTAAGTTGTGATTTTCCCATCAGCTTCATGTTTACATGACCACCACAGGTTATTGTAGTACACAGAAGTAGAGTAATTAAACGGTTTGAGTTGTACATTTTGAATGATAAAGAACTTATGGAACAGAATAATTTGAACTCATTATTTGATTATATGTTTCTATTAAGTAATTGGTTTTACTTTATTAGCTCATTAGTACAGGTGTTAAAGACAGTTTTGGTTTAATCGTTTTTCAATGTAATTAAAATAGTTTGTCAAAGATTTATTAAATACTAGCTGATCCGACAGACGTTGTCCTGTCCAAGTTAAAAAAATTATTGTGTTCGAAAAGGGTAAAAATAGTTAAAAAGAAAAAAAACGAATGATAATTTTTATTCATATAGGACGCATGTAGAATAAAATATACATAGAAGCGCTACTGTGTGACAAAGAACCTAAGTTTGTTGTCAAAAACCTAAGTCGTGCAACGACAGAATACATGTAAATCAATATAAATATTTTGAGTATTTATATAAGTAATGTAATTTTGGTCTGAAAAATGAGTGATCTTGATTCAACGCTTATTGGCCATGTTATTAGCGAATTTAGATATTTTGAGTTTTTATATAAAAAATCGATTTTTTGTTAACAAATATGAGTGATCACAGATCGAGCTCTTTTTCTTGATTAAACGCTTATTGGCCAAGTTATTAGCGAATTTAGATATTTTGAGTTTTTATATAAAAATCGAATGTTGGTGATCACAGATCGAGCACCTTTTTTTGATTAAACGCTTATTGGCCAAGTTATTAGCAAATTTAGATATTTTGAGTTTTTATATAAAAAAATCGATTTTTTTGTTAACAAATATGAGTGATCACAGATCGAGCTCCTTTTTTTGATTAAACGCTTATTGGCCAAGTTATTAGCGACTTTAGACATTTTGAGTTTTTATATAAAAAATCGATTTTTTGGTCAGAAATATGAGTGATAACAGATCGAGCTGCTTTTCTTGATTAAACGCTTATTGGCCAAGTTATTAGCAAATTTAGACATTTTGAGTTTTTATATAAAAAATCGATTTTTTGGTCAGAAATATGAGTGATCACAGATCGAGCTCCTTTTCTTGATTAAACGCTTTTGGATAAGTGCCATAAATTTGAATTTTTTTTTTTAAATGTTGTTTTATTTTAATATATATAAATAATTTTAACTCTAATTTGTTTTTACCAAAAAAAAATTTTTTCTCATAATTTTTTTTACTATTAAAATTTTTTTTTAAATTAAAAAAAATGGAAAAAAATAATTTTTTTTTACAAATTTTGGAATTTTTTTTTTTGAAATTTTCAAAAACTATTTTGAAAAAAAAAAATTATGTTTGTTTGGTTATAATATTGGGTAGTTGCTAGTCCGACGAAATCGGGACGCAAGATAAATTCTTCGGTTCTCAGTCGGCATTAATACGATGTACGAATTTATACATCATCGGATATTGTGAAAGTATAACTAGATCGCTACTTCGATTCTTGCTTGTTCCAGAATACTTTTTTAGACTTCTTATAATAAAATTCACATAAACTATTTGAGAGTTATAACAGCTTCAAAGTGTATGTAATTAGTTGCATTCTGGACCATTCCCGATCATTAGTTGTTTGGTCATTTCAATAGACCCACATGTAGTGGTGAAGGTTATAAAAACTGTAAAAAAATAGTGCTGTTGGTGTTCAATGACCACATTTCCTATTTCGGATAATTATGGACCGATGGTCTTAAAATTTGGTAACAAGACTTTTTTATGTATGGTTTATTTGGCTACTAACATTTTGAAGACATCTATTACGTTAAATTGATTTCCGGAAGTGGACCTTATCTGGGAGCTATGACTAATTATGGAGCGAATGTCATATAATGACATATATATAAATCTTATTTGGAGCGAAATGACCGATAAAGTCATATTTTGGGAGTACATTTGTATGGGAGCTAGGTGAAATAATGGAACGATTTCAACCAATTTCAGAATATCGAAAAACGCAATATTCCCTCCCCACTATGGTTTTTACTATAGCTACATATATGAAAAACAACATTTATTTAATTTTAATAATTCATTATTTTTATTAATTACGAATCTAAAATCGACTGATTATATTAACCAATTATTTAAGTAATCAGTACTTTCTTTTTTTGGAAATACTCCATGCAGCAATTAACTATTATTTCCACAAAGAACACCATCAAACTAACCAATAAACCGACTATTAAAATCAACCAAACTATTAATAAATCGCCTTCCGTTAAATCATCATACGTCTTAATTCTGCTCGAGTCACGTAGAGTGATCATTTTCAAATTGAGTAGATCATTGTAGACCTGAAATCGCCAAGCATGTAGTAGACCAGCAGCATGCATTTTATGTATAACATAATTCAGGGGCTCTTTTAAAGGTGAATGTTCCCCCAGTGGTACACCAAATGGTATTACATCGCGTATACTCAAGTCTTGAGTAACGCAAAATACCTTGTCCGCGTAATATTGTTGGATATTTGAAAATATTTGCCAAAGAGTCGTAGTGACGGCATAACCATAAGTTGTGTTGAAGTTTTTTCGATATTCACTGTACAATGTTGCATTGTCGGTGTACTCAATGGTGCCTTCCATATGCTTGATGACCTGGTAACCGTTGCCCTCCATATTTATTATGTCCAGTCTGTTTAAAAGTATTTTCTTTCCCTTTGAACGCAAGTCATCAAATGAAGTTATGGACCGCTGATACGGAGGACTGGTGATGAAAGTTTGCAAATAAGCCGAAAATATAGTGCTGTTGTAGAGGCCCATAACAAAAAGCAATATGTAAATTAAACGAAGACTTATTAAACGCGAAGTTTTCAAAGCAAACGATTGACCCAATATGCCCGGAATAACTTTATCGCTCATTAACACATTTAGCCAAATCATTCGATTATAGAATAGCTTCTCTATAATCGTGTGGACCAGAGAAAATGTTATAGTGAAGATTAATATTACAGAAAATAAGTCAGGAGTTAACAGCACCTCGTATACTTGACTAATTTTCATTCTACTGGCACAGGGTATCATGACCATCCATTTACTGACTTCCGTTATGTAAGACAGATGTTTCAGTACACGACCACTAAACACTGGATACTCACTCATGGGTATATCCAACTCACCATGTTTGGTCATGTTAAAGAGCACACTAAAATGCATGACTTCCTTAAACTTTGGCAGAAAGGGCATCTCTAAAGTGGCATTAAACACTTCAGCAAATAATAGAACCAGTTTGGCAGCAAAACCACTGAACTGTATTTGATCTTTAGCATCTCGGTACATCATTGAGCGTGGCACATTTTGATCGGGTAGAGTCAATAATGTTTTTCCCTGCATATTCAGCCAATGTGTGGGAAAGTATTGTTCTTTATCCTGACCAATACGTTTCTGTTTTAAGTGATACATTGGATAGGGCAGCATTTGCAAATATGCCAGAGGTGGCTCCTCAGAAGTAGATGAATTTATAAAATGCAATAGAACATTGGTGAATTTAAATTTCTCACATTCCATTAAAACATCCTGCTGGAGCTGTTGTAAATTGCCAATGTCTACACAAATCACTAAAACTCTTACTTGACGCATGCCATTCAGGGTGCTGGCAAAAAGTTGCCACAACTTGCTATGAAATTTATACTGCATTACTACCACTGCCATTATCTCACTGTTGTATTGTTCCTTGTAATAGAAACTAGTTTGATTTTCAATTATGAATTTAGGCTCCTCCAAAGAATATATCATTTGCACTCTTGGATCTTGTATCATTGTCTGTTGCACCACAATTAGACCATCATAGTTTTGTTGCTTTTTGATTTCCTTTAAAAATTCCTTATAGAAATTTACATTTTTATAGGCTTGTTTTTCACGGAACTTTGTAATTAAGTGGGCTTTAATCAGGACACAGCAAAGTAGCAAAATAATTAAACAGTTTGAGTTGCACATTTTGAATGATTAAGAAATTAAAGTAAAATTCGGATTTGTAATTCCAAATTAGATGTTATTGTTTAATTAATCACTTTTTTGACAGCCAATTAGAACAGCTGTTAAATGACAGTTGAGTTTTAATCATTAGGCAGTGAGTGGAATTAATTATCATGTCCACGAGTATGTTTTGACACTGTTAGTATGGGTGCTTAAGATGGGTCAATGAACGAATGCAGCCAAGTAGACATATCCAACTCGAAACATAAAATTTATAGACTTTTATACTCAATTCGCTGTTGTATAAATAGCGAAAATTTCCGTACCCATTTCCATCATTAAAACATCAGTGGATACTGATTTTTTTATCACAGAATTATAGTCAAGCAATTGCATTATAGTTGTATTACTCTTTATATTAATAGCATTCTCCAGTAAAAAGGAAACCTAAATTCAAGACATATGTTTTTTGTTTGAAAAATTTAAAATTTCAAATATTTTTCAAGTTTAACTGAATCGATCCTCTTTATACGAAACAATTTCTTATCAGTGCATAAAGTCTAACCAAAAATGGGACTGATCGGGACAGGGGGTGTTTCACCGCCCATAAGAAGTAAATCATTATTTTTGAACTAGCTGATCCGACAGACGTTGTCCTGTCCAAGTTAAACAAATTATTGTATTCGATTTGTGAATTTGTCAGAAGCGGTTTGAAGAGAAGAAATAGTTAAAAAGAAAAAAACGAATGTTAATTTTTATTCATATAGGACTTATGTAGAATAAAATATACATAGAAGCGCTACTGTGTGAAAAAGAACCTAAGTTTGTTGTCAAAAACCTAAGTCTTGCAACAACATAATACATGTAAATCAATGTAAATATTTTGAGAATTTATATAAGTAATCGAATTTTGGTCTGAAAAATGAGTGATCACAGATCGAGCTCCTTTTCTTGAGTAAACGCTTGTTGGCCAAGGTATTAGCGAATTTAGATATTTTGAGTTTTTATATAAAAAATCGAATTTTGTTAAGAAATATGAGTGATCACAGATCGAGCTCTTTTTCTTGGTTAAACGCTTATTGGCCAAGTTATTGGCGAATTTAGATATTTTGAGTTTTTATATAAAAAATCGAATTTTGTTAAGAAATATGAGTGATCACAGATCGATCTCCTTTTATTGATTAAACGCTTATTGGCCAAGTTATTAGCGAATTTAGATATTTTGAGTTTTCATATATAAAATAGATTTTTTGGTCAGAAATATAAGTGATCACAGATCGAGCTACTTTTCTTATTGGCCAAGTTATTAGCGAATTTAGATATTTTGAGTTTTTATATAAAAATGTTAAGAAATATGAGTGATCACAGATCGAGCTTCTTTTCTTGATTAAACGCTTATTGGCCAAGTTATTAACGAATTTAGATATTTTGAGTTTTTACATAAAAAATCAATTTTGGTTCAGAAATATTAGTGATCACAGATCGAGCTCCTTTTATTGATTAAACGCTTATTGGCCAAGTTATTAGCGAATTTAGATATTTTGAGTTTTCATATAAAAAATCGATTTTTGGCTAGAAATATGAGTGATCACAGATCGAGCTCCTTTTCTTAAATAAATGCTTATTGGCCAAGTTATTAGCGAATTTAGATATTTTGAGTTTTTATATAAAAAATCAATTTTGGTTAAGAAATATTAGTGATCACAGATCGAGCTCCTTTTATTGATTAAACGCTTATTGGCCAAGTTATTAGCGAATTTAGATATTTTGAGTTTTTATATAAAAAATCGATTTTGGTTAAGAAATATTAGTGGTCACAGATCGAGCTCCTTTTCTTAAATAAACGCTTATTGGCCAAGTTATTAGCGAATTTAGATATTTTGAGTATTTATATAAAAAATCGATTTTTGGTCAGAAATATGAGTGATCACAGATCGAGCTCCTTTTCTTAAATAAACGCTTATTGGCCAAGTTATTAGCGAATTTAGATATTTTGAGTTTTCATATAAAAAATCGATTTTTGGCCAGAAATATGAGTGATCACAGATCGAGCTCCTTTTCTTAAATAAACGCTTATTGGCCAAGTTATTAGCGAATTTAGATATTTTGAGTTTTCATATAAAAAATCGATTTTTGGTCAGAAATATGAGTGATCACAGATCGAGCTCCTTTTCTTAAATAAACGCTTATTGGCCAAGTTATTAGCGAATTTAGATATTTTGAGTTTTTATATAAAAAATCGATTTTTAGCCAGAAATATGAGTGATCACAGATCGAGCTCCTTTTCTTAAATAAACGCTTATTGGCCAAGTTATTAGCGAATTTAGATATTTTGAGTTTTCATATAAAAAATCGATTTTTGGTCAGAAATATGAGTGATCACAGATCGAGCTCCTTTTCTTAAATAAATGCTTATTGGCCAAGTTATTAGCGAATTTAGATATTTTGAGTTTTTATATAAAAAATCAATTTTGGTTAAGAAATATTAGTGATCACAGATCGAGCTCCTTTTATTGATTAAACGCTTATTGGCCAAGTTATTAGCGAATTTAGATATTTTGAGTTTTCATATAAAAAATCGATTTTTGGCTAGAAATATGAGTGATCACAGATCGAGCTCCTTTTCTTAAATAAATGCTTATTGGCCAAGTTATTAGCGAATTTAGATATTTTGAGTTTTTATATAAAAAATCAATTTTGGTTAAGAAATATTAGTGATCACAGATCGAGCTCCTTTTATTGATTAAACGCTTATTGGCCAAGTTATTAGCGAATTTAGATATTTTGAGTTTTTATATAAAAAATCGATTTTGGTTAAGAAATATTAGTGGTCACAGATCGAGCTCCTTTTCTTAAATAAACGCTTATTGGCCAAGTTATTAGCGAATTTAGATATTTTGAGTTTTCATATAAAAAATCGATTTTTTGTTCAGAAATATGAGTGATCACAGATCGAGTTGAATTTCTTGATTAAACGCTTATTGGCCAAATTATTAACGAATTTAGATATTTTGAGTTTTTATATAAAAAATCGATTTTTTGGTCAGAAATATGAGTGATCACAGATCGAGCTTCTTTTCTTGATTAAACGCTTATTGGCCAAGTTATTAACGAATTTAGATATTTTGAGTTTTTATATATAAAATCGATTTTTTGGTCAGAAATATGAGTGATCACAGATCGATCTCCTTTTATTGATTAAACGCTTATTGGCCAAGTTATTAGCGAATTTAGATATTTTGAGTTTTTATATAAAAAATCGAATTTTGTTAAGAAATATGAGTGATCGCAGATCGATCTCCTTTTATTGATTAAACGCTTATTGGCCAAATTATTAACGAATTTAGATATTTTGAGTTTTTATATAAAAAATCGAATTTTGTTAAGAAATATGAGTGATCACAGATCGATTTCCTTTTACTGATTAAACGCTTATTGGCCAAGTTATTAACGAATTTAGATATTTTGTGTTTTTATATAAAAAATCGATTTTTGGGTCAGAAATATGAGTGATCACAGATGGAGCTCTTTTTCTTGATTAAACGCTTATTGGCCAAGTTATTAGCGGATTTAGATATTTTGAGTTTTTATATAAAATATGGATTTTTGGACAGAAATATGAGTGATCGAGCTCCTCTTCTTGATTTAGATATTTTGAGTTTTTATATAAAAAATCGATTTATTGGTCAGAAATATGACTGATCACAGATCGAGCTGCTTTTCTCGAGTAAACGCTTATTGGCCAAGTTATTAGCGAATTTAGATATTTTGATTTTTTATATAAAAAATCGATTTTCGGTCACAGATAACTGCGAACATTTAAACAAAAAATTAGCGAAAAAAGTGGGCGTGATGCAATTACCCACGAACGACATTTGATTTTTATTTATATAGAAAGATAAGAAATAAGACCATGATTATTTTTAAGATTTAGTACATATATTTTGACATTTATTTCTCCAACTATTTAAAGTTCTTTCGAAAACATTTAAAACAATAATGAATCGCGATTTCTGCACAGAACACCAGCAAACTGGAAGTCAAACCAACAATCAAAATCGTCCAAACCAATATCAAATCATGTTGAGTCAAATCTTCATACGTCTTAATTGTACTCGAATCTCGGAGAGTGATTTTTTTCAACTTCAATAGATCATTGAAAGCATGTAACTGCCAGGCATAAAGCAGACCACTGGCATGCATTTTGTGCACAAGATTATCCATGGGGAATTATTCTCCAGAGGCATTGCAAATGGTATTAAACCTTTAATATCCATATCTGTAGAGGCACAAAATATTTTTTGAGCATAATTCTCTTGGAGCGTGGCAAATATGTTCCATAGGGCCGAAGTGACGGTGTAACCATAGGAGGTGTTGAATTTTCCACGATAATTATTAAACATGGTGGTGTTGTCGGTCAACTCAATGGTTCCCTTCATTTTCTCGTATATCACATAATCATCATCATCTACGTATTTCATATCCAATCTATCTACAAGGATTTTCTTACCACTATGACGTAGTTCCTCGAAAGTGGAAATTTTACCATAAAATGGCGGTCTGGTGATGAGAGTTTGTAAATGAGCTGAAATTAGAGTGCTCATGAAAAGACCCATTATAAATATCAATACATAAACCAAACGGAGGCTCAGTAAATTGGACTTTTTCAAGGTAAACGATTGTCCCAATACACCCGGTATAACTTTATCACTCATTAATAGATTCAGCCAAATCATTTGATTATAGAATAGTTTCTCTATAACTGTATGTAAGAGAGAAAATGTTATAGCAAATACTAAAACTATAGAAAATAAGTCAGGAGTTAGTAGCTTTTCATAGACTTGATTTATTTGCATTCTCTTGGCACAGGGCACCATAATTATCCATTTGCTCAATTCAAGCGGATAAGAGAGACGCATTAATTGCCGAGTGGTGTCTATGGGTGCCACACTCATGGGCATGTCCAATATTCCAAATTTAGTCATATTTTCCAGGACACTGAAATGCATGACTTCATTTATTTTCGGCTGGTAGAGTAGTTTATAAGACGCATTATGGATTTGAGTAAACAGTCTTACCAATTTGAAAGCAAAGCCACCGAAATGCAATTGACCGTTTGGATCTTTGTAAACAATGGAGCGTGGCACATTTTGATCGGGCAGAGTCATTAATGTTTTACCTTTCATATCTCGCCAATTTGTGCGAAAATACTCCTTTACGCCGGCAAATTGTTCAAGTTGAAAATGATACTTTGGATATGGCCTCAAATACAAATATTCCCTGGAAGGCTGCCCTGAAATGGATGAATTTAAGAAATGCAAAATAACATTAGTGATTTTAGATTTTTCACATTCCCGCAAAACATGACGTTGTAACTTCTCGTTGTTAAATGTATTTATAAAAATCATTAAGATTCTTATTTGTCGCATAAAGTCTAGGGTATTTACAACCGCCTGCCATAGTTCTGGTTGGAACTTATACTCCATTAATATCACAGCCATTATTTCACTATTAAATTCTCCCTTGTAGTAGAAATCCTCTTGGCTGGTCATTATAATTTTTGGCTGTTTTAGTGTATAGATCATTTGTAGTCTGCAATCTTGTGGTATGGTATTTTGAACAATTAATAATCCTTCATAGGAATGCTGCTGCTCTATTTCCAATAGTAGATCCTTGTAGAAGTTTAAATTTTTAGTTTCATCACTTGCTGTTAGAGTTTTAATCAAATGTCCGCTTGTAATTGTGGTGCAAAGAAATAAAATGAATGAACGATTTGAGTAGCACATTGTGAATGAAGAAATTTCTATTCTAACATTATAATTTGTAATTAAAACATTAATACTGCTTATTAACATTTAGAGCAATGTTAATTAGTGCAGATGTTTATGACACATTGGAATTATTATAATAATTAATCATATATTTAGAAATTTATAGCCAAGTATAATAAGAAAATTCTTTAGATCTATCAACAACAATTCCATTTAGTCAATATTTTAATTTGATTTCAAATTAAACTATTCTGAATCTCGTCACTAGGAGGTACACGATCTATAACTTTAGACCACCTAGACTGAATGGAATTAGTCTTGAGATCAGGGATAATGCAAAGTACATTGGTATCATCCTAGATAAAAGATTATCCAGGAATCTAAACATTCAGAACTCCTGTAAAAGGGCAATTGGCACTAACTGGGGTAATATGACGAGGTGTTAAGCCCAACTTGTTTTATGGAGTACTGGTGTGGTGGCACGCCTTGCAGAATGCTACTCACCGGACGGCCGTTGAACGAGTTCCACGGACTATAGCGATACTGATTGCAGGCGCTTTAAGATTTATCGCCTCTAAGGCACTTTTTTATTTGAAATTGGTTACCAGTTGATTTTATGGTGATGCAAATGGCTCTCAACTTTGCTGTGAGACTGAATGCTGGCTGTTCTTGGTCTGGTGAGGACCTAGAGTACTCTAAGATACTGAATTACGACATAGTAATGTCGATTACTCCATCACCTTCTTTCGATTGACATTTCCATATTATAATTCCCCTAATGATGTCATAAGGGTATATACTGACGGCTCTAAAAGATACAATAAGGTAAAAATCTGCTATCTTTTTCTCTACTCTTTCCCCAAAAAATACAGTTGTATCCGTACAGTTGTTTCATTGTAATGTATTGAAAAAAAAATAGTTTTTTGCTTCTACTGAACATTTTAAAATTTTGAGTTAACGCTCTTTAGAGGAACCAGTGCGAAATATAAAAGTCAGAAATCGGTTGAACAATTTTCGAGTTTTTGTCCCAGGTTTGGAAATTGTATTATGAACTTAACTCTATTTTCGTCTTTCCAATATTCGCCAAAGGATAAAGTTTGTCCATCAGTCTTTTGAAAAAAACACCCTATTGTATAGTTTTAGATTATTTATTTATTTCTCTTTGACAATATCATCATAAATCGATAAAATATTCTTTCAATAAAAAATAACATAACTGCCACCGCCATTATGACCACATACATTAGAAGAACCAACTCAAAATCTTGCACTTTTAGAGGTCGTCCACATGGTGTATTAATACTCGATTCAAGCAATGGCGGAATAGTTTGCTTAGTCAACTCATCGGGAAAGTTAATTGCCAGCCAACGATTTATCAAGCCATGGTCCCTGGCAAACATAATTAAATTATGCACAGGTACACGATAAATAGAATTCTCTGCCAGCGGAAAACTTAAAATGTTGGTGTGGAACATACAGGCGTCTTCGGAAAATATGAAAAGTTTATTTTTGAACAGATTTTGTTGGTAGCTAAATAGAGAATTCCAGTGTATGTTAGTGGAGGGATAAGCATATGTGGTATTTAAGGCATTTCTCATGTTATTATACTCCTCGTAGGAAGTGATGCGATGTAACAGTTTGAAATTTGTATTTGCCCCTTTAAAGTAGGACACTTCTCGATCGGATAATAAAGTGTAAATGTTATTTTCAGTGAGATCATCAATCGTTTTGAATTGTTGTTCCTTGAAGGGTTGAGTGAAAATGGTCTGTAGAAATGCATTGTATATAAGACTGAGATAGAGACCGGTAAGCGACAATAAGATGTAAATGAATTTCGTAAAGAATCCAGCCTTTAGCCACACTTTAAACGGTTGTCCTAAAATGCCTCTGAGCGCAACATCGTTGAGTATATAGTCGGCGAATTTGACATGATGATTTCTTTGTCCTGCTCCACGCTTTCTAAACATATTTAATCTTTTGAAATTGAGTAAGAGCGTGAATAAATATAAATTTGTTATGCTGATGGAGGACATTTCAAAGTTGACCAGATAAAAGAATACTTGCTTGAGTGGCATATTTTTAGCGCGTGGTATCATGAGACAAGCTTTGATAATTTCAAACGGATACGAGTAATAAAGCATCTGTCTCACATCTATTACCGGAGCCAAGGTTCCAGGCAAATCTATGGTATAGTTTCTGGTTAATCTCTCCAAATAACCATAAAATAGTATTTCTCCCTTTTTAATGGGAAACGGAAATTTCAATGTGGCATTTAAACGTTCTGCCAGCAGATGAATGAAGTGACCCACATAACCGGAGATTTTCACTTTACCATTCTTGGTTACAGTCAAAAAAGTACGCGGAATTATTTGATCGGGTAGCGTTAAGAAAATGTGACCCTTTAAATCCTTTACACGATTGGGATACAGTAAATCACCCACTTTATTGTGTTTCATTTCAAAAGTAAAATTCGGAAACGGTGTGTAAGCATACAGATGCTTCGTTGTAGGAAAATCTTTAAAAATTGCCAAAATATTTAAGGATTTCTGTTGCCAGCAATATTTGAAAAAATCTTCCAATTTTGCCAAATACTTGCTGCTTTCATTGTGATTCATATACAATAGCATTTTGGTATCTCGTATGCTTCTAAGGCTCCTAAAATAGGGTTCAAATTCGATTTTATAATCTGGCCTCAGTTTCTTTAGACAAACAATACACAAGAAATTTGCATTTAACGAGCCTTTGAGAAACCAGTATTTGCGTAGATTTTCTATAATTACAGTGGCATTAAAATGTTTCAAATACAAATCCAATTCACCACAATTGTTCACGGATTCTTCATATTTTATTAAAATGGTTTGTATGTCATAGCTTTGCTCAACTGTATGGATCAATTCAAATAATTTCGATTCGATTTCAAATTTATGGCTATTTAACATCAGTTCACTTTGTATAGGTTTGAAAATGATCAGATACAGCACAAACTGGAACCACATTACGGCTGTGTTCTGTTGCGGTTTTAATTTCCAATTAAACATTAAACGTTTCTAGTTTATTTACTTTAGATTAATAAAAAGTTTAGCTGTTATGCCCAGGAATTTATAGGTTATTTTTCCGGGACTTATCTCATGTTTAGCATCTAAATTTGTTTGTTAGTAAAAGGCATTTATTGTTTATTCAATAGATTTATGGTGTGAAGTTTTGGAAATTTTAGATATAATATTTTTGGTTTTTGTTAAACATTTGGTTTTATTGTTGCATATTTAATGACCTAAAGTAATTGTTTCCTTTTAAATAAATATAGATTTATTAATGTCATGGTGGTGACATAAAGTTGTCATAAAGTAACTAGTCACCACTAGCATGATTCGGAATAAATATGTTTCGATTATTAAGATTTTTTGGGGTTTTAATAAAACAATTTCAGCACATTATTGATTAATTCGTACGAAACACCAAGGCGTATTCATATTAGGTTTACTCGTCCCTACAACAAATATATCTATACAAAAACAACAGGCATTTTGTGTTTGTTAAAAACCCCAACTGTCAAAAAATTATGAAAGAATAGTTAAAAAACAAGTAAGCTTAATTCGGCTGTGCCGATTCTTATATACCCTTCACCAAATTATACTTCAAAATTAAAATTTTAAATATTTTTAAGGGTGAATTCCAAAATGTATGTATGCAATGCAACCTTAAAGACTCGAGCGATTCTTAACGCAACCATGTAAACTTTGATAATGTTTCATATCGCAAAATGTATGAAAAAGTAAAAACAGGCAGTATGATAAGTTTTTTTTTTTTAATTTTAACTATGCGTTTGTATGTTTTGTCTTGATAAAGATATGACTGCATTGCATACATACATTTTGGAATTCACCCAAAATTTATTTTTTTTTACAAAGTAGTTTTTTTAATTTTTTGGAAAAAAAAATTTTTCGAATTGTTTTTTTAAATTTTTTTTTTTTATAAATATAAAATTATATTTTTTTTATATTAAGCGAAAAAAAACTATTGGTGAAAAAAAAATTCGGGTTAAAAAATATTTTGTCCGATTTTGACCCATTGTAGGTCCAACGTATATACCGCGCTGCAAAGGTCTTTGAAATATCTATCATTAAATATCCATATTGTCTATATTAATGACTTAGTAATCCAGATATACATCAAAAATAGGTCAAAAATCGAGGTTGTCCTGGTTTTTTCCTTATATCTCAGCCGATTTTCTCGATCTTTTCTCGGAAGAATTCCGGAGATATTGATGTATGAATCGTGTAGTTATTTGGGGGCTTCGGAAAGTTGATTTCAGAAGGAAAGACGGACATGGCTTAATCGACTTCGCTATCTATAAGGATCTAGAATATATATACTTTTATATTACAAACGGAATGACAAACTTCACCCTTCTCACGAAGGTGAAGGGTGTAATAACAAATACTCGTGCTAGAATACACATAAAAAATGTGTATTTCGTAAAAATTTTTTACGCTTGTTTAAAATTTTTCAATATTTTTTACTTTTTAATATCTTTACACTTATTTTAATTTTGTCACTTTCCAATGTTATCAAACATAAACACACATTTTGACTGTTGGGGTAAAACTACACCTTTTTAAATAATCCTTGGGAAATATGAATATAAACCGAAAAATATCTATATAACTGTAAAATTTCATTAAAAAGGATTCATTAACAAAAATTGTATGGCATTTTAAAAATTTTAATTTTCAAAAAGTGAAAAAAAGACCTTGAGATTTTCTATTGAGAATCCCAAAATTCTCAAAAACTATAATGTTACCATTACCAATTTAATTCAAAAGACAAATATTTTTATAATTTTTCAATAAAATGTGTATATGCATTTGAATTTAAAAGTAATTTACATTAAAATGCTAAAATTAAGAGTAATCTACATACAAATGCTGCTAAAAGTCACGAATTTTAAGGCCATTTTTAAATAATTGCAGATTTAAAAGCAAATAAAGTGTGAAATTTAAATAATTGACTCAAACAAGATTTGGGACTAAATAGCTGTCAGTCAGTTGTGTTAAACAATAGAAATAAAAATTATCTAACAGTGGCAGATTTAAAAGGGATTGTAGGAAATATAGCATTTCAAGGAAATTTTTATGGATATCTAATGATAGATATTACAAAGTCCATTGCAACGATAGTAATTTGGACCTACAATGGGTCAAAATCGGGAAAAAAATTTTTAATCCGATTTTTTGTTTATCAAAAAAAATTTTTGGCACTTATAAATTTAAAAAATATTGTTTTTTAAAAAAAAACTACTTGGAAAAAAAAATGTTAAAAAATTTGAAGAAAAAAATTGGAAAAAAATGTTGTATACCTAAAAATATTTAAAATTTGTATTTCAAACAAAACTAAACGACGCACAGTGGTATGAGAATAAAAAAGAGGGAAATAAATCAGTAACTTCTAAACCCTTACGCCGATTTGAATGAAATTTCACATGAGCACTGTTATTTACATTCATAAAAATGTTATTATGTAGGCAACATACTTTTTTATGAATTTCTATGTTAGGTAAATTCTCAGCGAGTTGTTAAGTTTACCCTAATTTATTTGACACGTAAAAAACATAAGGTAGACATGTTATATATCAATGGATAGAGGATTTTGTCTACTTTTCAAAAATATATATAACTTTTGACAATTAAAAAATTCATGGAATACTTTTTTGAAAAATATGACAAAAATGCTTTTTATTGAATTTTGAATAGATACAAATTTTTCAAATTGAAATAAAATTTTTATTTATGAATATTTTTTTAATAAATTTCACTGTTATGTAGATTTTTCTATTTAAAATGGAAAAATAAAAACAAATTTTTAAATTTGTTATCAAGTATCCCGCAATTCCCATAAAAAATCTTGAAAAATCCCAAAAATGGGATTTTTTCTTTTTTTGGCTATAATATCCATAATAGGGGCGGGGTTATCGGAACCCTTTACAAAATAATTAAGAACTTATTGGGCCATCTAAAATAGGTTACTATATTTTGATATCGAGTATGCGATTTGAGAATTTTTGCCCTAAAGTTGAATTTTACAAAAAAATAGGCATTTTTTGAATGAACCTGATCCCGTCGGTTTCGAAAATTATAAATGTTTTTTTCATGTAAAATATTTGGCGTAAAGTTAGCTTTTCAAAAAGTACAAATATATTATACATTCTCTTAGAAAATTTTTAGATAACTTAAAAAGAATAAAAGTACTTTTTTCCCAAAAAATCGCCTTTTTAATTTTTTTATATTCAAATGCATGTAACTTTGGACTCAGTCATGATTTTTAAACACTTCTTTCTTTATTTGATATATAGATCTATTCTTAATCCTACAAAAATCGGAGAATATTTGGAACCGCGGTCATCAAAAAACTGGTGTAGGGTGGGTAAAAAGGTTGAAAATTAAATTTTCAAATGCGAATATCTGCTAAGCTATAAGATATAATTGATAGCTACGACGAGGAGATTCTGTATGTGTAATTTTTTTTAAATCGGAACACAAACGAAGAAATAGGATCATTTTAAAAACTGAACATACCCGAGGTGTCCTACTTTGGGAACCCCTGGTCCCGCTCCTGGTGGGGTCATGAGGTCCAAATTCAAAACTTAAACTCGACTACACTTCCTCTTTGCGCATGTGAAATTTCATTCAAATCGGCGTAAGGGTTTAGAAGTTACAGATTTATTTCCCTCTTTTTTTATTCTCATACCACTGTGCGACGCAGCTTATTCTAATTTTTGACAGAAACTGACAGATGCCTGTTAACCGTAGCAGTGTTACACTTTCAGTTAAGAGGAGGGAAATTCAAAAAGTCACAGATATACTGCCCCGCCCTAGTACATCAATTAAGGACATGCATTTCGATATATCCTTCTTCAATGGACCCTAATCATAGGGTCTTCTTTCCGATAAAAATGTTTTTTTGACTAATAGATTAGAGTATAAAACTTTCATGGATTGATATTTAATACTCATATTTAAGGAAAATCTGAGCCATTGCACGATTAAAATCGAAATTCTGGAAAACTTTCAATATGTTATGGAAATGCAAAATATCTATACCAAATATTATATAATTCAGAAGAGCAAATGTTCGTTCCCTACTTAAACCTTTTATAAATTTAAAAATTGCTTATGAATATGGGGGTAAGGTTATATGAAATTAAACACAGCTGATTATAAAATCGAAGATTTAGTGAAAAATTGTCTTCGGAATGACGATTTCAACAGGCAGACTACCATTGAACCATTTTAATGGAATTATTTGGACTGGTTTTATTTCCTTATTTATAAAAGTAAATTTTCCAAATAAAATTTCACTGAAATCCTACAGTAATTAAGCAAAAATTCACATTATTTGCATCTTTGGGAAAATAAAAACTCTGGCTAAGAGATGTCCACATTTTAACTCTTTCACTGTATACTGTAAAATTTCAAGTTCATTTGCCCATTTGAAAAATTGAATGAACATAATTTGTTCGAAATTGCAACGTTTATTGGCGTTGAAAAAAAGGTTACTGCCAATTATCCACCAAACAACTGTTGCGATAAACTTTATTAGGTTTTTCTGTTATTTTATTATGTTGTTTTTTTTTTTGAGTTTTATAAATAAAACGAGGTCTTGTTAAGAATTCATTTAATTAAACATAATTATATGTATTTATATTTATATAAAATACTTATTTAATAGATTAACACTTTAACAATTGCTTTGGCATTTAACAAAACATAACAAAATAACTCAAATATTTTATAAATACAATATAGACAGAGAGACAGACGTACGGGCGGACAGACCATCATCATAAATCCTCATAAAATAAATAAATAAATGCCACAAATCATTTCAAACGTTTAACTATCTACCTTTTTTACAGTTTAGTTTTAGTTTGAAAGTGCCTGAATGAATAATGATTATACAAATATGTATGTATGTGCGTATTGTAAAGTAAATGGATGAGCACGTGAAAAGATAATTGCAGACCACATTCATAAATATACAAAAGGTGAATAGAAACCAACAGGTTACATCATTTTGACTAAACAAATGACTGCAATTATAGGCATTTTTTATAATTTACCACCTCTCAATCGCTACCAAAACGTTACTCATTTTATAACTTCTTTGACCAACAAAAATCGTCTATATATGAATGTTGTTACGAAACCTTTGTATTTAGTTCACTTAAATCTTCTTTAAATCGAACAAGGCTAAACAAATAAAATAAAATACATAGAAGAAACAAACAAAATTCAAATAAATTCATAATAGAAAAAACCAAATCTCAAAAATCTAAAACCACAAGTAATAAACGATAGGAAGGCACTCAGTAAGTGAGTCAGTCAAGCAGACAAAAAGATGATAAATTGGAGCATATTTTTAATGTCTATTATGGGTTTTAATTATAATCAAATACCAAAACAATTAATAGACATCCTTGACGAAATGTTTCAACGCCATCACTATGAAACATTAATAATAATTGCCGATGACGAACCCCAGCTCGGATTATTTCAAACTACAACACAGTTCAATTACAGCAACAACTACAAAACAACAGCAACAACAACGGATGTAATACCAAAATTGATTTTAACCCAAGACTCTTTACACGGATTTGAAAGTACTTGCAATTTGAATTCAAAATTTTTAATTGTACTCAGCATACCAGCACATACCGATGATACCAGCACTGGAAAAAGTAATAAAATTTTAGAAAAATTTCTCAAAATTCATCCAAAAACATTAAATATGAAAATTGTGGTATTGATGAAATCATTGCAACCTCCCAGTAAGAGAGATTTAAAAGATTATTTTCTATATTTTAAAAAGCTACAACTATATGATGTGCTGGTAATACCCATTAAAACTAATGAACTTGATATTTTTTATACTTATACAGTATTGCCCAGATTAGAAATCCTAACAAGACAATTCAATACTTTGGATTCCTCAGAGTATTTTGTAGCACAAATAGGCAATTTACAACAACATCCTTTGCTCACGTACCCCGATCAATTGCAGCCACGTACTCTCTTGCATTACGATAAAAAGGGCCAAATAAAAATGTTGGGCTACATTGGACGTCTCATTTCAACATATGCCCAGAAAATAAATGCCTCTATAAAATTTCCATTTCCATTAAAGATTAACAATCCCCTGTTCTTTACCGACGTCTTGCAAATGACTTTAAATGGTTCCCTGGATATACCGGCCAGCATAGCTTGCCCCAATGAAGTAGAAGCCATGAAATATTTCAGCCGTTTTATAGAGGTGGGTAAATGGTTTCCCATGTTGCCCGTAGCTGACTATATGATTCCCATGGATATTTATTATAAATTATTGTTACAAGACTTTGGTTCTCTGTTTATCATTATGTTAATAATTTATTCCCTTTTTCTACTTCTAATAGAATTGCTACGCAATCTTACTGAATCATTTACCTCAATACTTCACAAGTCCCTAATAAATCAGCAAGTATTTTTGGGTCTGTTAGGGTCTTCATTTAAAATGCGCCATAGCTGTAAATATTATAAATCCTACAAGTTTCTGTTAATACTTATACAATTTACTGGTTTTATGATGACCATTTTCAGCAACACTTATTTAACCTCCAACATTACCACGCCCCCCAAATATCCGGAAATCAATTCTCTGGACCATTTGCAGAAACACAATTTAAAAATTCTTATGCTGCAGCATGGTCTCAATTTGCTTGACTTGTATGTTGGCGATGAATTAAAAAACAAATATATATCATCCATTTATGTGATACGAAATGTATCCGAATTTATTGAGTTGCGCAATAATTTCAATAAATCAGCAGCTTATGCCGTCTCCAGCAGCCTATGGTCCATTTATGAGAAACAACAAATGTATTTCTCTGAAAAAATCGTTCGCTACTCCAAACACCTGTACTTTAGTAATCTAATGATTTATGCCTTGCCTTTGCCAGCAAATTCCATTTTTGAAAGATCTTTAAATAAGTTTATTGGCGAATTACTATCGGCTGGAATATTACAGCACTGGTATAAGTCTTCATTCTACGATATGATTGAAACGGGTCATATGTCGTTTAGGGACATGAGTAATGCTCGCGAATACAACAAGGTCCAGTTCGGGGACTTTAAAATTCTTTGGTTAGTCTGCGCTAGTGGCCTGATGGCAAGTTGTTTAGTATTTATTATAGAATTAATTGTTTATAAACTAAAGTTAAATACTCATAAATAAAGATTATCAATTTGTGGAAAATCAAAGTGTTTTATTAAAAATTTATAGAAAACTAGCATGAATTGGTAAAACAAAATAAGCTCTTTAATAAATTTGACAATATCTCAGTTCCTTTTACTAAAGCACGAGTTCAAGTATTACTATTAAAATGCGTTCATTATAATAATACCAAAAAGGATATCTTTTGTCGGTTTTCAACGGGTTCCTAATTCATTAATTTTAAAATTTCAAAAAGTACCATTTGAAGAAAAAAATGTACAACTAAGTCCTACTTTGTGGATTCTATCCTATTCAGAATCACATGTATCACTCACTCATGACCTTATATGTTTAATTGCATGTTACTAACTACATCCATTATTATGGTAATTAAAAAAGTACCATTTAGTTCTCCATTTGTGAATTCAAAAGAAAAGTACCAAATTTTACCCTATACATACACTTTTGTTCTCGAGATCCAAATAACACCATCTTTTTGGATGACTAATCGATTGGTTCGATTAGAGTTTTAAATTTTGTTAAAAATGGCATAGTAATTTTTTTAACGGCAGTTTACAAAATCCATTTTAAAATTTTTAAAAAATTTATTAAACAAATTTCAGAATTACTACGTTAACCCTTAAATCGTGAAGGTCAAAGGTAAAATTTTGCAATATTTGGAATTTCTAAATGAATGATAACGAAATATTATATAGTTTTGTGTTGATTTTAATGAAAGTTGCGAAAAATATTTCTTAAGGTCTTAGATTTACAATAACAGTGCAAAAATTTAAATTAACCCTTAAGAGGACTTTGGGTCAAAATGACCCACCCTCAACTTTTAAAGTCACGAAAACACAGTCAAATTGAGGGTAATTTTGACCCCTAGTACTCTTTGATGTACATTGTACATCAAAATATCCGCTACAGACCCGCCTCGGTTGCTATTTAAAATCGAGAAAATCGTCCACAAATGGCGGGGACAACCTCGATATTTCAAAGACCTATGCAACGGCGTATATAAGTCCATAGTAATTCGGACCTACCAAGGGTCAAAATCAGGAAAAATATTTTTCAAACCGAATTTTTTTTTCACAACAAACATTTTTTTCACTAATAAATTGTAAAAAAAATTTAAAATAAAAATTAAAAAAAAAATTTTGCCACTAATAAATTAGAAAAAAACGAAATTTTAAAAATACTCTTTTGTTTAGTTTTGTTCTCCTGGAAATATTCACACTTTTTGATTTTATTATTCCAAAGCACTTTACATGATAAACAGAATTATTTATATTCGATCATAAAAATTCTAGAGAAACAGAGATGTCAGCCCAATCGGTCCATGGATAGATTAGATATGTTTACATATTCTAAAACCCACAGCAAATATTAGCAAACAAAATTCTGGGTTTTTACATAAAAAAATATATTTTTAAAGGTTTATGAATAAATTCTCTTAAATCTTCTACATAGATGTTTCAATTTACATTTAAAGATTAGTTTTTCAATGAAAAATACAAAAATCGCCAACGTCAATACACTAGTGTACATTATGAAAACCAACTCCAAATCATCCATACTGAGGGGTCGCTCACGTTTACTCGCCACACTAAAATCAATTAAGGTACTATTGCCGGCAGCCAGCATGTCCAAAAAGTTTGTTTGAAGCCAATGATGCGCCAGACCATGCTCTCTAGCCAATAAAATCAGTTCGTGTATGGGTTCGCGATATATGGTGTTTTGAGCTTGAGGAAAACTTAAAAAGTTCGTTCGCAGGAAACAGGCCTCATTGGAAAACATAAAGATTTTATTTTTGAAGAGATTTTGCTGCTGGTTGAAGAGTGTGTCCCATTGCATATCGGTGGTGGGATAGGCGTAAGAGGTGTTTAGATGACTTCTCATATAATTATATTCCTTGTAGGTGGCTGTCTTACGTAGCAGATTAAATGACATACCTCTTTTCTCATAATGTAAAACTTCCGTGTCCGATAGTAAAGTATATACTTGATTTTGACGCAGATCATTAAACGTTTTCAATTGTTTCTCTTTAAGTGGGCGAGTCAAAAGCGTTTGTAGTAATGCACCGTACATAACACTGAGATATAATCCAGTAACCGATAGTAAGACATAGATATATTTGGTTAGAAATCCCGCTTTAATCCATATTTTGAAAGGTTGCCCCAAAATACCTCTTAGGGCAATATCATTGAGAAAAAAGTCTGAACATTTCATTATGTAGTTTGATTGTCGTCCAAAAAAATTCAGCCTTTTAAGATTTATTACCAGCGTGAATAGATACAAATTTAAAACACTAATAATGCAGGCCTTCACACCCATCATGTAAAAAAACATTTCCTTGAATGCCATAGTTTTGGCCAGCGGTATCATTAGGCAAACATTAGTAATTTGAAAAGGATATGAGTAGTAAAGCATCTGTCTGGGATCTAAAACTGGAGCGATGGTGGCTGCAAAATCGATAGTGTAATTTCTGGCTAAAGTCTCCAAATAACCATAAAACAGCAAATCTCCCTTTTTAATAGGATACGGAAATTTCAATGTAGCATTTAAACGCTCAGCCAGCAGATGTATAAAGTGACCCACATATCCGGAAATCTTGATTTTACCATTTTTATTTTTAGTCAAATAAGTTCGGGGTTCAACCTGATCGGGCAGTGTTAGCAACTTGTAACCCATTATATTCTTTAAGCGATTGGGGAAGATCACACTTTTGTTTTCAATTATTCTCAATTCCATTTTGAATTTTGGAAAGGGCCTGTAGGCATAAAAATACTTTGTTCGGTAAAAGTCTTTGAAAATGGCTATAACATTTAAAGACTTCTTATGCCAACAATACTTAAAAAAATCCTCCAATTTGGTCAAATAATTGCCACTGCCATTATGATTTATATAGAATATCATTTTTGTATCTCTTATGTGTTTTAGACTGTGGAAATAGGATTTCAATTCGATTTTGTAGTCGTTGGTTAAACTCTTCAAACAAACCAAATTTAAAATGTTGTTATTTAAAGATCCCTTCAGATACCATGATTTATGTAGATTTTCTATTAGCATTGTTGAATTCAGATGCTTCATATAGAAGTCCATTTCACCACAACTATCAAGTGTATCGTCGTATTTCACTAAAACTGTTTGAAATGTATGCTGCATTCTAACAGTTTGAATCAGCTCAATGATTTTGGCTTCCGTTTCAACATTATTAATTTGTAAGATTGATTCATTTCGTACGTACTCTAAGAATATGAAACTTAATAAGAAACGCAACCACATTCCCTCAGTAATCGTACTTTGTCAGTTCTCTAGCCTGTAACTAATTTAAGTTGTTTGAGGCGAAAGTATTTATAGGTGTTTAGTTTGGTAAGTTAAATATCTAAAGTATTCTTTATACATAAATTCCATGTTAAATGGGCTGGTACTAAGGACAATGGCTAGTAAGTTTTAGAATAAGTCTTTAGAAATAATAAGAATTTCTTTATTATGATTTTTTTGTTTTTGAACGATGTTATCTTATTACCTACTTACTGCTAACTTTTATTTAAATGTACAAAAAACAATTGATTTTATCATGTGGTTTTGTAATTTATAAATTGTTCATTAGTTGAATGCCTGTTGCATAGATGACAACTAGATGGGTAACTGAGAGACAAAACCAGCAGTTAAGCAAGTGTCGATGTATCCCGTATAGACAGTAATTGTCAATAATGTCTGATTCCAATTTATATATTTTGGTTCATTTGATACGTATCTGATCTTGTAGTGCAGAGAGAAGTCAATTGGTTACTTTATACATTCCAGGTAATCTATCGTGAAGTCAATTGTCTCTTTAGTGTCTCTAAATAATCTAGAGTGTAGTCACTTTAAACGTTTATTTTGCACACTTTAGATAGTAGTTATATTACCCATCAGAAGTAATCTATTGGAGAGTTGTCGGAGCAAGGTTAGTTTACAAGCAATCAGTTATTGGACTGTCTATGAGATGTCTTATTAACTGACAATTTGAGGTCAGTTAGCACCTTTCTGGCTGATCAAGTAACCAGTAACTGAAGCTATGTAACCGGTATGTGAATCCAATGCCTTGACTACTTTGGACTAGCTATTAGACATTCTCAATCCAAAGTATCAAGTAGCTAGTTATGTAACTAGTTGTCACCCTAAATGATAGGTAAAATCATTAGTTCGGGACAGTCTTCTACAACTGCTGGGAAGTAGTTTTGATTCAGTTTTTCCATTGAAATATCTCTCTCCTTTCGTTCTATGTATTTTTTCTATGACCTTTATTTACACAGTGCACAGTGGACAGTGGAGCTGGTCGAAGAACAAATATTAATAAATCTTATATATAAATAGGCCACACCTTTTTTGTGGTACACTTTTAAGTATGTCAACCAATATTGATGAAACATATATGGTTTAAAACGTTTCTTTCTCTAGATATGCACAATATAAAAAAATTTAAAAATTCTTTCCATAAAAGTGGTAAAAACCGTTTTAAAAGTGGTCGAATTTTGGCCACTAGGCTATCATAGTATTAATAAATATGTAACTTCAAAACAGCTGGTAGAGCTCTTTGAAACTTGAAACATTTAAAGAAAAGGTTTTGGATTTTTACAATTTTCTTTGTATAAGTTTTAAAAACAGTAAGCCAAGTTTAACCTCTTAAAATTAAGTTTCTCTAAATAAATCTGAAAGTTTTCTAAAAAAAATTAAATATTTTTTAATATTTGCTGATAAAATATGACTTAAGAATAAGAGAAATTTTTAAAATTAGCAGAGTTAATAGGTCTGTTCATTTACTTTCCCAGTAAATATTTACAACGACAGAATAAAATCAAAATTTACAAAATTACTCTCTTAAATTCTCAAAAATTTGTAAAAAGTAAATGAACGCTTTTCCAATAACAATTGTTTTATACGCACAATTTCCTTATTTTATTCCTTTTAAAATGTATAAATACTCACATATTCTTCAATTTTATTGAAAATTCTTTTTTTTTTGACATTTTTTAAAAAAAAAATTTTCCAAAATAATTTTTAATTTTTTTTAAAAAAGTTTTTTTTAATTTAAAAAAAAAATTTTGAAAAAATAATTTATGACAAAAAAATTTTTTGGATGAAAAAAAATCGGGTTGAAAAATATTTTTCCCGATTTTGACCCATTGTAGGTCCAACTTACTATATCCTTATATACATCGTTGCAATGGACTTTGAAATATCTATCATTAGATATCCATATTGTCCTTATATCTCAATTATAATATTTCTGGGCCGATTTTGTCGATTTTAAATAGCAACCGAAACGGAAGAATTCCCGATATATTGATGTATGAATCTCATATATGTAAGTTATTTGGGGGCTATGGAAAATTGATTTCAACATACAGACGGACATGGCTATATCGACTTTGTTGTCTATAACGATCCAGAATATATACATATACTTTGTGGGGTCGCAAATGAAAAATGTAGAAATTACAAACGGAATGACAAATACCCTTGCCACTCATGGCGAAGGAAATAAATATCAGAGAAGTATGATCAATAAAATCCGTTGATATTTTCGAAAGATGCGGAGCGTAAATATTTTTCACACACTATAGCTCCGTCTGTTTTTAAAACTTATACCTCCAAACACCATATTTTGAAACTCAAATTTTTTTAAAATATCTGACCATTAGTTTTTAATTTCCAAATTTATTATCATTTATTTTGCGATCGACTCCACTGTGCAGTGTTTAATTGTCATGAATGACCGGAATATACTATTTTCGTGAGTCGGTCTAATACATTCCACACCGTAATTTCAAAAGTTCAAGTACTAAATATATAAATATTGTGATGAAAGGAATAACAAAAAACTTTAATACAGCTTACAAAAGGATTGCAGCCATAACATGTTAATACTATTAAATTTATAATAATTTAGAAAAATCACAAATGACCACAAAACACTTAAACAAATTAAGTAATTAAATTGTTGCAACAAAAAAAAATACCACTAAAACTGTCATTATCGCATGTTTTGTAAACCACAAACACTCTTAATCAAAATTCAATTATAATATTAAAAAATCACAAAATATTCTTCATTCATAATGTTCAACTCGAATAGTTTAATTATTCTACTTGTTTGTACAAGTCAAATAAACGGAAACTTATTGCGATATTATAATTATGTTGAAAAAATACAAGAACATTTAAATTTTTACCAAACAATTTTGCATGAAATCAAAATGGAAAATAGCTATGATTCGGTGATAGTAGCAGTGCAGCCACATTTTCTAAAAGATGAAAAACTTCAGAAAGTTTTCGAAATTAAGGAACCTAAAATTATAGTTGATAAAAACTTCAATAGTTTTTACTTTAAAAGACATTTTAATAGCGAAATAATGGCTGTGATTATAATGGAACATAATTTTGATCTACAACTTTGGAGCTCTTTATCCAACACTTTGAATTTTATGCGTCAAATAAGAATTTTAATAATTTGTGTAAATGTATCCAACAATAAACAGCTACAAAGCGATGTTTTAAGAGCATGTGAACAATACCATCAAAACAATGTAATTTTACATCTGCTAAATACTTCTCAAGATACAATATCTCAAGAATATTGGCAACTAAAACCATTCCCTAATTATCACTTTCAAAATCGAATGTTCGACAATAAAAATATAGTTTTATATCCCAAACATTGGCACGATATGAAAGGTAAAACATTATTAACTCTGCCCGATCAAATTCAACCTCGTTCTTTTTTGTGGAAAAATGATAAAAACCAACTGCAGCTAAGCGGCTTTACCGCCAAATGCGTACAATTATTTGCTGATAAATATAATGCCACTTTGAAAATGTCCCTGCCACTAAAAGTTAATGAAATCATACATTTAAGTATTATTACCAATATGACTCAACAGGGTCAACTGGACATACCCATGAGTTTGGATTCATCATTTACTGGAGATAAATGGTTGTTCATGTCGTATCCTTTAGAAATAGGCAAATGGATGATCATGAGTCCCTGTGCAGAGACAATCGAAACTAATCAAGTATTTAAATTGCTTTTTACACCACAATTGTTTGCGATCATTTCAACATTTTCCATACTATTCTCTCTACTACTCAGTCTAATTGAAAAATTGTTTCACAATCACAGCAACTGTTTAAATATTTTCATAAGTGATAAAGTCATACCGGGCATACTGGCACAATCGTTTGTATTACATAAATCCTCTAACTATAGCATGCGAATCGTTTATGTCTTAATTTTCATATTTGGTTTAATGATGAGCACCAACTTTTCCGCCCACTTGAAAACTCTCATTACTAGTCCACCCTTACAAAAGCAACCAAAAACCTTTGATGAATTTCGTGCTGCTGGCAAGAAGATACTGCTGGACATATTGGACAAGAAGAATCTGGATAACTACATTATGGAAAAAATGGAGGGTGCCATAAAGTACACCCACAACACTACATTGTTTCAGAAATATCGGCAAAACTTCAACACTACCTATAGCTATGCAGTTACCGCTGGACTTTGGAATATTTTTACCAAAAAACAGGAATTTCTTACCCATAAAATATTTTGTTCATCGGAAAATATGTTTATCATGGACTTGCTAATGCTCGGCATACCTTTGCAGAAGCATTCAATGTACAAAGAACCCTTGGATCAGCTGATACATCGTATACACTCGGTGGGTTTGTTCTCTGTCTGGCAATCTCAAACTTTTTACGACATGATGCGATTGGGAAATATCACAATAAAAGATACTAGTAAGATAAGATTCCACAAAGATCTGTCAGAGAATGATTTATTATTCGTTTGGTTCATTTTATTGCTTGGTCTCAGCAGTAGTTGTATTATCTTCCTCTTGGAAGTTTTAGGTACTCTAGTTATGAAAATGTTTAAAAATAAATGTAAATATAAATATAATACATAATAATAAAAAGTAAATATACTAAATGCAGTTGTTATAATTTAAATTAAAAATTTGTATGAACTCAGCTTTCGAAAGGAAAGATGGATTTAATTGTATCAATATATTTTTACGAAATTCCACAATCAATTTGAATCTAACGGTCTGTAATGACTGCTTGCAACATTCATCATGTTTATAAACATTTCCAGTGCTCGAAACTTATACTTATACCAACAAGCTGTTATTAACATTTTTTGTAAGTATAACAACATTAACTGTTAATGCTGGTAACATTAACATAGCTGCTAAAAGCTCTGGAAATAGAACATTCTAGTTTTGTCCATTAGAGAGATAATTCATTAAACTACTACAATATGGCACTGTATATATAAATAGTAACACAAAATTGCAGTCAGTCAGTTTATCATAGGCGCTGTTAGAATTAACATCAATTGCATTACCAGTGTATTAAAAGAGAGTGACAGAGATTTAAATGATTGTGTTAATTTAAATAAATAAAGAGTTCTAAAAAGGTTTAAACTGTTGATCGCTTTTATTTGCAATCAAGAGAATTAGGGTTATTTAAAGGAAATAAACCACCGTTTCAAAAGGCGTAACAATATATTGCATACTAGCATATTACCCGCTACTTCGTTAGCATATATTTTAATATTAAAGTAAAAGTATACCAATGTACAATTAAAAAATATGCTGTTTATGTAGCATGAAACATCTTAAGATACCAAATTATTTTATTAGCGAATAACGTTTGTACATAATTTTCAAAATATTTAATCTTCCTATTCCATCTGATTTCTATTTAATTTTTCCAGGTCCATTATTATAAAAAATTAAAAAACTACCATTAAAATAAAGAAAAAGTACCATAAACCCCCACATTTGGATTTCCACTCGGTCAGGTACATATGTATGGGGAGCCGCAGAACAAAAGGTACTTTTTCGAATTTTTTTACAAATTGATTTTTTGGTATTTTTATAATATTTGTGTTGAAATCCTCTAGAAAAAATCAATTTTCCAAAATTTTTAAATTTTCAAAAAAGTACTTTTGTTCTGCGGCTCCTCATATATGCTTAATTTTATGTTTATAGGTCCATTATTATAGAAAATTCAAAAAAGTACAATTAGAATAAAAGTACCATGAAGTATCCCCTTGATTTTTCACTCACATTGGACTATATACGATTAATTTCATATTTCTATGTACATTATTACAAAAAATACCATTAGAATGTAGAGAAGGTACCAAAAAGCCCAAATTTGTGGTTTCCCACTCACTCGGGTCCAAATAAGCTTTACTTCAAGTTTATAGGTTCATTGGTGAAGAAATTACAAAAAATTTGATTCGAATAAAGAAAAAGTACCAAAAAGTCTTCCACTAGAATTCTCACTCACTTAGGGCCGTATATGCTTAATTTAATTTTTCGAAGTCCATTGTTATAGAAAATTCCAAAAAGTACGAAGTATCTGCTTGAATTTTTACTTACTTAGGACCACATACGTTTAATTTCATAATTCTAGGTCCATTGTTAAAGAATATTCAAAAAGTGCCATTAGAAAAACAAAAAAAGTACCTATAGTTCAGTTCTCATATTTTGGTACCTAAATATTATCAACTATTCCTAACTCTAACTTCACTCAGATAAATATCAGCTAACTTTAATGTCGATAAGTGAAATAATTTAAAATATTAAAAAAGTACCATTACAAGAAAAGTACCCTTTTCAAGTGGGAAATTTAAAAATTCTCCATTGTGCCTAAATTGTTTATGCTAAACACATGTTTCATACGATTAAAATCTGTGTTAATGTACCCAAGAAAAATTATGTTTTAAAAAAAGTACCAAACTGTTTACCCGAATTTGGCCAATATACACCTTGGCACTGTTAGTTAATTTTTGTATGAATCCAGGAACCAATGTTAAAAATTTTATCCAAATTAATAATTTGAAATAAAATACATTTTCCCGTTTTTACCTTTGGTACTTTTTTATCCCTAAAAACCAAAAGTACCAAAAATAAACATAATTTATATCCCTTAACTGTTCGAATTTCCAAAAAGTACCAAATTTATCGATAAGTAAGAATGCGATTTAAAATTAGTTTCTATGTTTATTGGGTTAAAAGATACATATGGTGCCAAAAAAGTACCAAAATACAGTTTTTAACCATTTTTTCTCCTAAAGAAAAAAGTAACATGCAATTTTAAGTTTTTTTGTATCTTTATTAGTTTTGAAGATATAAGGTTACCGAATTTACCCTTTTTTACCCCCTAAACGTTCTAATTTCCAAAAACCCTTCTTAGTGTATCGTTTTGGAGAGGGAAGAATGCAGTTAAAATTTCATGATTCTGTGCGATGATGAATCAGATAGTCAGTCAGTAACGTTACTATTTTATATATAGAAGATAAGTTCTAGATTTGTATAACCACTACCAAAAACATGAAGGGTATATAGATTTGTCATTCCATTTTGTATACATATGTATATGCATATTCTGTGTCCTTAAATAAAAAATTAAGACGATCTAGCTATGTCCGTCCGTCTATCTGGAAAGGATCTAGGCAGATGAAATGTTCCCCAAATATTGATCTGAAATGTTTGTTATTTCCAGAGGATCTATAAAATTTGGCTTAAATAGTTATTAAACATTTTGTTCGTATTGTTACAACTACAATACATAATTTGTTCCCGATCACATTTATATGCATAAATGGAAATTAACCACCGAAATTTAATAAAAAATATAAAACTAACGAAATCGGTTGAATGTTTTAATAACGTCTTATATTGGTTCAGCACAGCCGAAAACAACAACCTTACTTGTTTGTATTGAATATCAGTGAAATCGGTTCATAATGTTTATTTTTTAATTAGAACATTTATTTGATCTCTTAATTATGAATAAGTAGGTTAATGTTTAGTAGATATTCAGGCCTGTCACACATTTTGTTCGGAATGGTTTCAATTCCGTAGTTTTTAATCCGATCGATTTCGTTTTAGGTTCTTTAGATTCCGTGTAATTCTTAAAAAATAATTCTGTATAACTGATTTTAATTTAATAGCGTTTTTTATATTAAAGCAAATCTGTAGTTTTTGGTACAGAAGTTGATTAAAAATTTTTGAAAAACAAATATCAATTCCACTTTGAAAACAGAAAGTGTTTTCATTCCGAAAGAAATTTTCGTTTCACTTTTACTGAATAAGCGAAATACGGAGATAATTCCATTTTCGATCTTAATTCTGTGACAGGCCTGACAATTTTAAAAACTTTACAAAATATTAATTCACCTACAAACACTAGTGCTGAAAACAAAATGCAGGCGGCATACAAAATCCATATCCACAAAAAATCCATCAAAACTAGAGCTTCTCCAAATTGATCAGCAACACTTAAATCTTTAAAAGAGGACAGCTTCAGGCGTATCATCAGTAAGAAGTTATTATCCACCCAGTGGGCTAAAAGACCCGTATCCCGAACGTCTAATAGATGTTGATTGAACTGGTTTCTGTATGGCAAACCAGGTCGCATTGGAATAGTCAGCAGAACCAAATTGTGCAGACACAATTGGGATGAATAGTAAAACAATTTTCTTTGAAAGAGTTTCTGGCGTTCGTTAAATGCCAACCAGCGAGTATAAGATACCGGATAAATGTAGCGTGTGTCCATGTTGCGACGTATTTTCAGCAATCTATCAAAATCGTATACTTTAACAAATAGTTCACGATGCTTCTCTAGTATTTCTGGATATATAAATGCTGCATCTCGAGCATCTATCAATATTTTGTAGTTATTTCTGCGTATATCCTCATAAGTTTCCATGCGTTTTTCAAGGGGCGGATGGACTAGATGGGACTGCAAGTAGGCTTGATAGCTGGTGGAAATCAGAATACTAGTGTAGCACAGCAGAAAGCAAATGTATTTCATAAACAATGAGTTTTTCTTCGGCATCACAAAAGATTGTCCCAACATGCCGCGAATGCTTTTATCGTTTAACAGTATATTGGCCACGTTCAAACGGGTTATTTTGTTGTGTTGTCCGATATTAAGCAGTAGGCCGTATATGACGAAATAGCTGAGTATAATGAGCATGGCTTTTAGTTCAATTAGCTCAAAAAATACTAAGAAGGTTGGTCGTATACGAGGCAATGGTATCATATAGCAGTATTCCATTAACTCCACGGGATAAGAAAATGTTCCAGAAGCGATGTCCGTTTGAAAAGGCACTGCGCTAGCAGCTATATCCAGTAATCCTTTAAATGTTTTATTAATCAATATTTCATAAAACACTGTTACACCCATACCACCAGCTGCTGGAGGCACTACTACCAAAGTAGCATTATATCTTTCGGCAAAAGTATTCAAGAAATTTGCCACAAATCCAGTGACTTTCAATTCACCAACATCATTATAATATAATAGACTGCGTGGTGGCAGTTGATCAGATTCAGTAATAATCGGCAGACCCTGCATATTGAGAAATGGATTAGCTAATAGTTCACGGCTGACTATTTCTAAATGCTTTTGTAAATTACAATTAAAATAAGTCTCTTTTTCAGCTACAGATTGTGGTGTAATTATTAAATTTTGAAAATAACCATTCTTGTTAATACTGGAACATAATTTGCGAATTTCCGCTATTTTCTCCACCTCCTTAAATGTTTGATACCAAATGATATGTGGCACATACTGATACACTGTATTGAAAATGTCCAATTGATTCAAATACTCCGCTGAGCAAGCAAGTAAAATAAATTTATTCGAATGCTGCTGTTGTACGAAATGTTGTTGGCTCAAATTGGACAGTAAAATGATGGGCTCATCTAAATGACCAATCGAATCTTCAAATAAACACGCACTTTTCTTTTGCACATCCTTCACAATGACTACATATTCATATGGAAATTCGTATCGTATTTTCTTCAACAAATGCACCAGTTGCTTTACTAGATTTTCCCCACGATTTTCATTGAGTACAACTGTTTGCAAGAGTCCATGGCAAGTATAGAACGCAAAAATTCCCACATAGAGAATATAGGTTTTATTCCTATTCATTTTAGCAAACAACTGAACGTTTTAGAAGTTTTCGTTTTTAAATTTTCAAATATTAATCGCTATTCAACTATAAATATTCATTAAATATTTATAGTTGAACATATGTTTTGTATTGAAACCCTTTGTTAAAAAATTAGAGATAATTATTTTAAATGGCAAATCAACGACATGCCTTTTTAATATCCAACAATTTGGAGGAGAAATCAAGTGTCAGGAGTTTAAATTTATTTATTTATTTAGTTTTGTAGGCTTAAATTACACTTACAACTGAAATAATTGCAGACGTATGCCATCAATTCCACCACAAAGACTGCCAGAGCAAAAATCATGCACATACAATATGACAGCCAAATCCAATAGAGATCATCCCAGTCGACTAGACCATCGTACGTATTGGGTGTACTTAGATCTTTAAAGGACAATAGTTTCAAACGTATTAAAGTTATGAAAACTTCATTGAACCAGTGCTGCAGTAGGCCCGTATCGCGAACATCCAACAAATGCTGATTAAATTTTTCTCTATAGGGCAAGTTGCTACGAATTGGTATGGAAAATAGCACCATTCTAGTTATACACAAATCCGATGAGTAGAAAAACAACTTGCGTTGAAATAATTTCTGCTGCTCCTGGTATATGGTCCAGCTGGGAGAGGCCACTGGATAAACATAGCGCAAGTCCATGCTATCACGTAAGTTTTTAAACTCGGAATAATTTTCGCTTGTAATGAATAGAATGTCCTGGTAGTTTTTATAAAAACTATAATCCCAATCTTCTAAATCTCGTGGATGTACAGCAATTTTCAAACCAGCTTGACGTATGTCGTCGAGGTTTCTTATTTTATTCTCCAGAGGCGGAGAGATGAGACTCGATTGTAGGTAGGCCGTATAGAACGTCATGATCATGAGATTGGTATAGAATATCAGAAGATAGACATATTTCATGAAGGCGTTCATTTTCAGCGGCATCACAAACGATTGGCCCAACAGACCGCGTATACTTTTATCACTAAAAATCACATCGATGATGCTCAACTGACGCACTGAATTGTATTTGCCAATACTTAGGAATACCGCATATATCATCGAAAGCAACACTATGATGAGCATAACATTCCACTGGACAATATTAAAAAATAGCTCATTGATTGGTTTAACTCTAGGCATGGGAATCATAAAACATTCATCCACAAATTCCAAAGGATAGGAGAATTTGCTGGACAAACCCTCAAATCCCAAAGGTATCACTATGGAGGGCATATCGGTGAGACCTTGAATCACATAACCGAAGAGTTCCTTGTAATGTGACACATTGCCTGTGCTCATAATCTCCACATTACCATTATGTCTCTTGGCATACGTCATCACACAATTGCCTACATAACCTTCCAATTTTCGCTTTCCGGATTGATCCTCGTACAAAATATTATAAGGTGGCAATAGATTCGATTGAGTTATCAAATTACGATCCTGCATGTTGTAATAATCATTCGAAAATATACTTTCATTTTGATCCTGATGTAATATAATCTGTTTCGAAGCTGTTCGTGTTACAGGATCACAATAGTACAACATTTGATTTCGCATGGAATCTTCAGATAAAATAATGTGTTGAAGACTTCCTATTTCAATGCTCACTGAAAAGCATATGAAACCGGCGGTTTCAAAGGGTTGAAGAAAAATTACATGACGCACATATAGAAACTCATTGTTCTCTTTAGAAAATGATAAAAGTCCCACACACGATATTGTTATCATTTCTTTGGAGTTAATTTGTAGTAAATTAAACAAATTAATATCTGCAAAATCCGTCATTATAAGCCAAGGTACATTTAAATATCTCAACAAACCATCAAATATACAATCCGTTAAGGGCGCTTTTATTATTAAAATATAATTAAAGTTCTTTTGCAATTGAATTTTCCTTAATACTTGAAGAAAGTTCTGATCAAATTGCCCATTATCCTTTATCGATTGCGCCTGCTGATGGTCGAACAAGCTGTCTCTTCCGGCAAATAAGGCTCCGATTAAAAAAGTACACAGAAAACAAATTATTTTGGCTTTAAACATTTTGAGTGATAAATTTCAAATGAATGTTATAATACTTAGGATTCAATTTTACCAAAAAATATATAAACTAGTTCTGATTTATATACAATGTAAATTACTATTATTGCAATCAAATAGATTGCATTAAATTATTAAATAAATTCACATACGTACTTATGCCCTTCACTAAAAGTGATTAGTTTATAATTCTATCAGTCCGCATGTAATTTTCAAAATACATATTTCTGACCTAATCAACTTTTGGCTGCCCAAATATAATTTCAAGACCTTGTTATTCGTTTTTTATAGTTAAAAAAGCATACAAAAATATTAGAAATCGCTATATCATTGCAATTTGTCCACAAAATACTTCGCAAATTTTTTTCGAAATGGATTCAAAAACTTCGTAACTTAAAGCTCCATGTACCAAGGAGCCATTTTATTAATCTACGGAAATCATTCAAAATGTATGCAACAAATATGAATATTTTTAATACAATTAGCTCAAAAAAAACCCATTTTATGAAATAATTTAAACAAAAACTCTACCCTCCTTTGTAGAGTGTTTAAGATTCGCCATATAATTCACTTAACTTACTTTGTAGAAACTGGAAATAAAAACTACAATGTAACATTATTTAAATAATTTATAAAAATTCCTAAATGCTTAAAAACATTTAAGTGCAGTGGCATGTCCTTTTTTAAAAGCACTTGGCTTGAGTGGGATTTTAGGAACAATTACCAAATTGATTGTTATTTGTTTAATGTTTGTATGGTTGTTTGAAAATATATTGTGGTAAGGATTATATTTGAACTCTATTCCGTTGTGCAATCCACTGGCCAATCCACCACAAATGATCAACAATTTATTATTCCATAACCGATTTTTAGTAAAAAAAACTCAAAATTTCTTAAATCGTTAATAATTTTGTAAATACTTCGATTTTAAGGAAATTAAGCTCAATATGTGATCATCATATTTGATTCCAAAAATTGATTTTCAGTACAAAAAACTCAAATTTCTTAAATCTATGTATTTAAATAAAAATCAAATGTCGTTCGTTGGTAATTACATCAGTAAAGAACGGCCGGACCGATATAGTCAATTTTTTTTATAATTTTATTCGTAGTCCAACTTATGCCCACTTTTTTCGATTTATCTAAAATCGGAAAACGGCTCCACCGATTTGTCTAATTTTTTGTTTAAATGTTCACATGTCCACGCCAATTTTGTTTCAATATATCTAAAATCGCAGGACGCCTGGACCAATTTAACTAATTTTTTTTAATGTTCGCAGTAGCCCGCAAAAGTTTTTACATAAATGGATCTGTGATCACTTATATTTGTAACAAAAATCGATTTTTTATATAAAAACTCAAAATATCTAAATTCGCTAATAACTTGGCCAATAAGCGTTTTATCAAGAAAAGGAACTCGATTTGTGATCACTCATATTTCTGAACAAAAATCGATTTTTTATATAAAAGCTCAAAATATCTAAATTCTCTAATAACTTGGCCAATAAGCGTTTAATCAAGAAAAAGAGCTCGATCTGTGATCACTCATATTTCTGACCAAAAATCGATTTTTTATATAAAAACTCAAAATATCTAAATTGGCCAATAAGCGTTTTATAAAGAAAAGGAGCTCGATCTGTGATCACTCATATTTGTGGCCAAAAATTGATTTTTTTATATAAAAACTAAAAAAAATATATAAATTCGCTAATAACTTGGCCAATAAGCATTTTATCAAGAAAAGGAGCTCGATCTGTGATCACTCATATTTCTGACCAAAAATCGAATTTTTATATAAAAAATAAAAATATCTAAGTTCGCTAATAACTTGGCCAATAAGCGATTTATCAAGAAAAAGATCTCGATCTGTGATCACTCATATTTCTGACCAAAAATCGATTTTTTAAATATAAAAACTCAAAATATCTAAATTCGCTAATAACTTGGCCAATAAGCGTTTAATCAAAAAAAAGAGCTCGATCTGTGATCACTCATATTTCTGACCAAAAATCGAATTTTTATATAAAAAATAAAAATATCTAAATTCGTTAATAACTTGGCCAATAAGCGTTTTATCAAGAAAAGGAGTTCGATCTGTAATCACTCATATTTCTGACCAAAAATCGATTTTTTATATAAAAACTCAAAATATCTAAATTCGTTAATAACTTGGCCAATAAGCGTTTTATAAAGAAAAGGAGCTCGATCTGTGATCACTCATATTTCTGAACAAAAATCGATTTTTTATATAAAAACTCAAGAAAAAGAGCTCGATCTGTGATCACTCATATTTCTGGCCAAAAATCGATTTTTTTATATAAAAACTCAAAATATCTAAATTCGCTAATAACTTGGCCAATAAGCGTTTAATCAAGAAAAGGAGCTCGATCTGTGATCACTCATATTTCTGAACAAAAATCGATTTTTTGTATAAAAACTCAAAATATCTAAATTCGCTAATAACTTGGCCAATAAGCGTTTAATCAAGGAAAAGAGCTTGATCTGTGATCACTCATATTTCTGACCAAAAATCGATTTTTTTATATAAAAACTCAAAATATCTAAATTCGCTAATAACTTGGCCAATAATCGTTTTATCAAGAAAAGGAGCTCGATTTGTGATCACTCATATTTCTGGGCAAAAATCGATTTTTTTTATATAAAAACTCAAAATATCTAAATTCGCTAATAACTTGGCCAATAAGCGTTTAATCAAGAAAAAGAGCTCGATCTGTGATCACTCATATTTCTCAATCTCAAAATATCTAAATTCGCTAATAACTTGGCCAATAAGCGTTTAATCAAGAAAAAGAGGTCGATCTGTGATCATTCATATTTCTGAACAAAAATCGATTTTTTTATATAAAAACTAAAAATATCTAAATTCGCTAATAACTTGGCCAATAAGCGTTTAATCAAGGAAAAGAGCTCGATCTGTGATCACTCATATTTCTGAACAAAAATCGATTTTTAAATAAAAACTCAAAATATTTAAATTCGCTAATAACTTGGCTAATAAGCGTTTAATCAAGAAAAGAAGCTCGATCTGTGATCACTCATATTTCTGAACAAAAATCTCATTTTTTATATAAAAACTCACAATATCTAAAATCGTTAGTAACTTGGCCAGTAAGCGTTTAATCAACAAAAGGAGTTCGATCTGTGATCACTCATATTTCTGACCAAAAATCGATTTTTTATATAAAAACTCAAAATATCTAAATTCGTTAATAACTTGGCCAATAAGCGTATAATCAAGAAAAGGAGCCCGATCAGTGATCACTCATGTTTTTGACCAAAAATCGATTTTGTATATAAAAACACAAAATATCTAAATTCGTTAATAACTTGGCCAATAAACGTTTAATCAAGAAAAGGAGCTCGATCTGTGATCACTCATATTTCTGACCAAAAATCGATTTTTTTATATAAAAACTCAAAATATCTAAATTCGCTAAGAACTTGGCCAATAAGCGTTTTATTATTAAAAAGGAGCTCGATCTGTGATCACTCATATTTCTGGCCAAAAATCGATTTTTTTTATATAAAAACTCAAAATATCTAAATTCGCTAATAACCTGGCCAATAAGCGTTTAATCAAGAAAAGCAGCTCGTTCTGTGATCACTCATATTTCTGGCCAAAAATCGATTTTTTTATATAAAAACTCAAAATATCTAAATTCGCTAATAACTTGGCCAATAATCGTTTAATCAAGACAAAGAGCTCGATCTGTGATCACTCATATTTCTCACAAAAAATCGATTTTTTATATAAAAACTCAAAATATCTAAATTCGCTAATAACTTGGCCAATAATCTGGCCAAAAATCGATTTTTTTTTATATAAAAACTCAAAATATCTAAATTCGCTAATAACTTGGCTAATAAGCGTTTAATCAAGAAAAGAAGCTCGATATGTGATCACTCATATTTCTGACCAAAAATCGATTTTATATATAAAAACTCAAAATACCTAAATTCGCTAATAACTTGGCCAATAAGCGTTTAATCAACCAAAAATCTGACCAAAAATCGATTTTTTTACATAAAAACTCAAAATATCTAAATTCGCTAATAACTTGGCCAATAAGCGTTTTATCAAGAAAAAGAGCTCGATCTGTGCTCACTCATATTTCTGACCAAAAATCGATTTTTTATGTAAAAACTCAAAATATCTAAATTCGCTAATAACTTGGCCAATAAGCGTTTTATCAAGAAAAGGAGCTCGATCTGAGATCACTAATATTTCTGACCAAAAATCGATTTTTTAAATATAAAAACTCAAAATATCTAAATTTGTTAATAACTTGGCCAATAAGCGTTTAATCAAGAAAAGGAGCTCGATCTGTGATCACTCATATTTCTGAACAAAAATCGATTTTTTTAAAGGAGCTCGATCTGTGATCATATTTTTTGAACAAAAATTGATTTACATGTATTCTGTTGTTGCAAGACTTAGGTTTTTGACAACTAACTAACTTAGGTTCTTTGTATCTCAGTAGAGCTTATATATGTAATATGTTTTTTTTTATATTTTTAACTATTTTGACCCATTTTAAACCGCTTCTCGCATATTCACAAATCGAACAAAAGCATTTTTTTTAATTTGGACAGGACAACGCGTTGCAACGTCTGTCGGGTCAGCTAGCCGTTAATTACTTTGTAAATACTACGATTTTAACGGAACTAAGCTCAATCTGTGATCGTTTCTACCAAAAATTGCTTTTTAGTAAAAATAAACTCAAATATTTTTAATCGTTAATAAATTTGCAAATACTACGATTTTAAGGAAAATTAACTCATATTTTATACCAAAAATTGATTTTAAAAATAAAAAAAATTTATATTTTATTTCAAAAATCGTGTTTTTGTAAAAAAAAACTCAAATATATTAAATCGTTAATAACTTTGTAAATACTGCGATTTTAATGAAATTAAACCCAATCTGTGATCACTCATGTTTTATACCAAAAATCGATTTTTAGTACAAAAAACTCAAATTTCTAAAATCGTTAATAACTGTGTAAATACTGCGATTTTAAGGTTACTAAGCTCATTCTGTGATCACTCATGTTTTATACCAAAAATCGATTTTTATGTGCTGTTTTCTATAGCGAACGAGTACTTTGAGTGGAAATTTAACATGTGTTTTGTTATTGTAACAAAAACAAAATACATGCACTCGTTCGCTATAGAAAAACAGCACATTAGTATAAGAAACTCAAATACATAAATACATTTTTTTTATCGAAATTTTTCGTTAGGCAAACTTTTGTAAAAATAATAGACCAAATAATAGACCTTTGCAAAAATCAAACTAATTACAAAAACATTTTATTTAAATTTTTGTTTTAAATCTCTTAACAATCAATTCCCCTAAAAATGCCAGCAATGATGCACCAATGCAAATAGAGTACACTACCCATATCCACAAAAGATCATTTAGAGTTATTTCATCTTCTTCAATATCAAGTGAACTTAAATCTTCGAAATCAGTGTAGCCAAATTGTAACATGCTAAAGAATGTATTACTGGTCCAGTGCTGCATAAGGCCGACATCTCTCAATTGCATGATGTGACGATTGAATAGCTCACGATATGGCCAACCAGGTCTCACGGGCATGGCAACCAAAAATAGATCTTTTAAGCACAGATGCGAGGAGTAGTAGTACATGGACCGTTTAAAAAGTTTTTGTTTTTCATGATAGACAGACCACAGGGGTCTGGTTACGGTGTAGGCGTAATTTGTATCCATTTTTTCACGTTGTTCCACATACTTTTCATAGTTCTCATAAAATATGAAAATATCTCTGTATTCCTCTACTATAGATGGATTAAGATACTTTATTTCTCGAGTACTGGCCATAATATGCATGCCCACTTTTCGTATGTCATCATATGTGCTTACCAATTGCTCCGTAGGGGGTTCTGTGAAGTACGACTGCAAATAGGCCTGATAGGCGGTATTCAGCAGTATGCTGGTTAAGCAAATGAGAAAACAAATATATTTCAGCAGAAATTTAGGCTTATGCGGTATTATAAACGATTGACCCAAGAGACCTCGTATACTCTTATCATTGAAGAACACATTTATGAAGGTCAAATACTCCCGGGAACCATGCTCAGCCAATGTTACCAAAATGGCATAAATATACATCAAAGACAGTATAATGATCATCGTGTTGTTATCTACTACAATGAAATATAACTTATTAGTTGCCACATAATGCGGCAAAGGTATCATGTAGCAAAAATCCATAAATTCCACTGGATAGGCCAAATTAACCATATCATCGTAGACAGGCCTAACACCAGTTGCCACATCCAATTTACCCTCTAAAGTGCGATTCTCAAGAATTTCAAAAAATGTTTTTATACCCACTTGCAAGGGATATTTGTAGACTAAAGGAGCATTAAGCCGGCCAGCAAATGTTTCCAAAATATTTCCCACATAACCATCCATTTTAATATGGCCCGTCTTATTGTAGTAAACAAAACTGCGCGGTAACATTTGATCCGGATGGGTGGATATCTCGGCATTTTGTATATTAGGGAAAAACTCTTTATAAACCAAAATATTTTCCTGAAATTCAGTTGTTATAACTACTGCAACATTAGCCTTATCGCCAAGTACTACTTTGCAGCTGTAATATATTTTGGTGGCAGCAAAATCTCTTAATATAATTGCTGCCTTATAGATTTCAGTTTTCCCGAGATTTTGACAAATATCGGAAATTTCTTCATAACTCCCAGCCAAAATGATATGTGGTGCTAATTGATAGTCTGTATTGAACCAAAACTCATTATTATACTCCAGGTAATGGCAGGACATTATCACAACATTTGTCGATTGTGAGCTTGTATTCAAAATCTCCAAATTTTGTGTATTTAGCAAAATACTCGGTATTTCAAATTCAGCTATGACATCCAACATTAGACAGGAATCCACACGAGTTGTTGTAGTATTTCCTCCATTAACTATTAAAATATAGTCAAAATTTAACTGTTTCTTCACTTGTTTCAAAAAATCCACCAACGTCAAAACGAAATTTGTCTGCTCCAGCCAACTTTCAAAAAAATTCACTTCTATCTTGGCCATTGTTAAATAAATTGTTAAATTCATTAAGACCATATAATTTATGAAATTCCTTTTTAACATTTTTTATTGCAATTTCTTTTTTGGTGGTTGTTGATTATTGGCTTCAATTTTTGTTTTTATTTGTTGGCTTTGGAAGTTTTGCGCTGAATGCCTAAATGTAACTGGCCCACTAAAATCACATTTATAAAAATTGTTACATTTAACAGGCATGTTGTGTCATGTTAACTGCATGTTAGCAAGTCTCATCAACAAATTTATTAAGTAGAAAACAGTGTTTTGTTTATTTAAATCATGTGGATTTATGTAAACATATGGAATTTTGAAGGAATTTTGTTTATGTTTTACATTTATTCATGCATATTAGCAAATTTGCTTTGGAAGATGTGAAAGAATTTTGTGATTAAATCAGTGGAAGAAATCTTTATGCATATGAGACTTGAAAAGAATGAATACTTAATTCATCGGATTACTGAAAGCCGAGATATTGAATTATGAACTCAAAATTAAATAAAGCTTCCAAATAGCAGTTTAAAGTAAAGCAATCTAACCCGCAACCCCTAGAACACCATTCAGTAACCAATTATTTTAAAATTTTTTTGTGAAAAACACTAAAAAATTATTTAAAAAAAAATGTAAATAAATTTTACCCTATGTCTATACCTGATAAATTTGTGTCATGATAAACGTCAAAATGGTTGTCAAGATAAAAAATTATCAGGTATAGTCCCCATTTATTAGTATTATTTTGCTTCGTTATCACAAAATTGTTAGTGCTTTTACTCAGACAACTTTATCTTAATAACAAACGTCATCAATTGTTATGATAAATATTTGCCAAGTATAGACAAGGAGTTATGTCCGTGTTTCTCAATCGGACCCTAAGACAAATTTACAGCTTTTCATATGAATTTTTTCGATGGCAGTTTATATTCCGTGTATGAGTTTAAATTAACATTAAGCAACTCTCAGAGAATTGAAGAATAAGCAAAATCGCCACAGAATTAAACGAAGAAAACCGATTCAATATTTGATCCGAAATTATTATAAAGTGTATAATAAGTTCGACACAGCTGAATATATTTCATTTAAATGTTTAAACTAAGTTGCATATTATTATCGCGTGTTATTTATAAATTAAACACCAATGAAAATGATATAAAATTTAAAAGCGGTAATACGTGTAAACAAATTTGCAAATGAAATTATAACTTATTGCCACAGTATGAACTTGCGAACCTAAAAATAAATATTCTATAATCTAGATATTTTCAGTCATTTAGTTAAAAATATATTTGAATTATTATTTCTCCTCATGGGATTTAAAATAGAAATTTTGGGGTTCACGATTTTTGTAAAAATTATTCGCCATATTTGATTGTTGTTAATAAATTAATAAAAGTCTATTTTATATTAATATTCTGTGACTACGAATCCATCTGATGCGGTAACGGTAGTTGATGTTATTCAGTATTTGAGTCTAACTTAAATTATTAATAAATCTAGAAAAAATAAAATCCAATAAGCACCAAAGCCTTTAAAATTCAAGCACTTGAATATTTTTTTGGAATTTGGCTTGAATATAAATATAATTATGTTTTAAACTTGAAAAATATTTGAAAAATTAAATATTTTTCAAACAAAAAATATTTGGCTAGAATTTCTGTTTCCTTTTTATTTATATAAAGTGTAATATAACTATAAATCAAATGCTTGACTATAATTCCAAGCTTGCTTGCTTGCTTTCAACTTGAATTCCAGTAAAAATTAATTTTGAATTTTTTCAAATATTTTTTGGTTATTTTTGTTTGGGTATTTTTTATATTTAGAATTATTTATACAATAACGATAACGGTATTTCGATTAATACGGTAACGGTATTGTAGCGGGAATTGTAATTGCAGTTATTTCGGTAACGGTCAATTTAAAAGGGTATTTGAGGGGTAACAGTAATCTATAATGCTATAAACCAAGGTATCGCTAAGCTACGGTTACCCCTAAAATACATTTTCAGCTCAACTATCGTTACCGAAAAAACTGCAATTACCGTTACCACTAAAATATCGTTACCAAAATAATTCAAAGTGTTACCGTTACCTTTTAATAATTTTGAATTGGTAGCCAACCTTTCTATAAACAGCACAAAACTTTAACAGTATCTAGAAAAGAAATTAAGTTTGTCCAAAATCCGCAAAATCTTTTTTTTAGTAATTTGTAATATGACTTTTTTACTTTCTATATAATTCAATGTTACTACAATAGTACAACAAAATATTTCTCCCTTTGTAATTATTACAGACTTGCGCCCCTGCATAAACCATTTCAACTACTAAATGATTTCGTTTCTGTTTTAATATTAATTTGATTGTATTCGCACAGTTTGCTCAAATAATAATCATTTAGTTTTTAACACCTCCACATACAATATTGGCGTATAATAATAAATCGCAAACAATTTTTAATTAAAGTATTTCTAAATGGTTTTTTTTTTGTTTTAGTGGCCGAGAAGGTCAAAAAGTGGTTAATTAATACAATTAATACAAAAATATCTTAAAACAAAAGTGTCTTCATTTGTTATATTTTCAAAAGAAACTAGAGTGACATATTTATGCAAATTTAAAACAAAACAAAAACTAAAGAAGATAGACAGACAATGTGTTAATAAGTATCAAAAGTATTTTAACGGTTTTATGGCAAAGTCACATCTCAAACATCTAATTGGTGACCCAATATACATAATTGCCTAATAGTCGTAACTCAGCAGCATTCATACGTTGACGTCTTCACTATTACGAATATGAATATTAACTCTCTTGCTGTATTATACAATCAAATATGTAGCAGCAGCATCACCATACTCCCCTAACTAGCTGCATTTTTAAAATAAAAAAAATTAATTTCAATAAGCAAAAATTATATGAAAATTATAATGGCAGCATAAATAATAAAACTATTTATAAAAACAATAGCAAAAATTAAATTATCAATATTATATTTAAAAACTTTGTTTTAGTTAAATACCTACTTCAAATAATGATATCATGGTTTTAATATTTTCAATATTAAAACAAAAACTTTTAAAACTGTGTTGACCGTTTAGTTATGTTACGTTTAACAAACTTGCATAATAGTCGTAATTTAGGCTCATTTGCCATTCACTCGTCTCTCTGCCTCTGCTCCTAAGTTCGTTGTGTTTGAATTGATTTTTTGTCACTCGACACAGAAAACGATGTTTAATTTAATGCGGAACTAACATTGGCAGACATTTTACAAATGTATGAATGTATTTCGAATTTATTTTAATTTTGATATTAGCATATCAATGTAGTTTTTTTTCACTCAAATACACATATTTTAAATGAATAAATTTGTTTATTTTTTTTTTAATTTTTTGGGCTGGGCTTAATTTAATAAGAGTATCATATTTTATATTTGATGTTTTGACAAGTCCATCTATTCATCTGCTGGTATATTATGAATCCATCAATCAGTCCATTCATTAAACCACCTCCACTTCCAATATGGCTGAGACATGCGAATGCATTGATTGATAAACCGCTTTAAATCTTTAAACTCCAGTTGATTGATATGTAAATTTTAGTCAAACAAAGTAATTTCTTTTCAATTCAGTTTCAATATTAATAAAATCAAGACATAACAAGTTCAAAATATCGATAAATTTGAAATGGATACCACTGCAATAAAGTTTATGTATAAGGTAAATTGACTGCCAAAAATATTGCTTAAAATAAATAATCAAAATTAATATTCTTTAAATATTAATAGTTTGCGGGGTATATATGGTCAATAATATGTTTCCAAAAATATTGTCACAGCTGGAAATAAACTGCAAATTAGCTTAATATTAAAATGAAATAATATAAAATTATGGATTTGCTACTTTTAAACATAAAAAAACGTTTACGTTTCTTTCTCACTTAATTATAAAGGTATCGTCATACGTACTTCTTACAAAATATTTATAAACCAGTAAGCCACATTTCATATTAATTTGAAGTATATTGTTACGAAAAACGATAACCAGAGATGGAGAAAATGGGGCTAAGAGCATTATATTCGTCTGTGCCTACCACCAATATAATACTGACACCTTTAGCTAATATTACGGCTGCTGAAAGCTCTAGAAATGGAATATTCTAGTTTTGTCCGTTAGATAATTCATAAAGTTGCAGTCAGTCAGTTTATCATAGGCGCTGTTAGAATTAATATCAACTGTATGACCAGTGTATTCTGGGACATTATAAAGTCCTTTATTGCTTTTATTGCAATTAAAAGAATACGATTTAAAGTAAATAAACCACCGTTTTTAAAAGGTGAAAACGTAACAATATTATCTGCATTATATATTTAAAGGTCTGACATTTTTGACCGATTTGGTATATTTTCAATACCAAACATTTCTGATCAACAAAGTAAATGTTCATCCCCCTAAGTCCTTTTCTGCATGCTCGGCGTGCCTTCAATAGACAGACAGACGGGCGAACATAACTAAATCGTTTTAGAATTGTACAAGGACCCAGGATATAAATACTTTTGTGGGTCTACGATAAATATTTTGGGTGTTGGGTATAAAAATCAAAATCGGTTTAAAATCATCCAAATCTCCGATCATTATGTTTACATTTTAACTGATTTTTTAAACCAGATTTACCATCGAATATTCTAATGAAAAAATAAGTACATACTTACATAAATGATTATAAGTCACGCATTACTAAAATACTACTACGAAATGCAGACTTTCATTATTAATAATTAATTTGTTCAGTTTTAATAAAACATGCACATGCAACTCCAGTTGACATGTAAGTCTGTGTTGTTTCCGAGACTTGAATATTGTAAATAAACACCACTCGCCTTGTCTACCTCAGAGTAATCATCGAAAGGCTGGTTTAGAGAGAGACTGAACTGTGCACCACAACTTGTTAACATCTGAACTCAAGTTGCACTTCTTCAAACGGAACTAAATATCTGATTTGTGTACGTTGGAGGGAATCGGAAGATCATTGAAGGCGAGATTGGTGAATTCTCTGAAGTCGTTCCAGTCTGCTTTCTTTTGGATGCTGTAAACGGCGTTCAGAGGCGATTAAATCATGAAACAAAAAAACTAAATTAAGTTCCAATAGATAGGAACTAACTAATAATAATTATCTCTAATATATTTACTATTTGAATTTTCAAAAAAACAAAACGATCAATTTACTGCCATTAAACGAAATTGAGTGCACTCAACGATTAAGATTATTCAAGTACTGTTAATCTCAGTTTCTATTACGACTAACATGGATTTGCAATAACTTCATTGAACTCTACAATGTAACCAACCACAAGATCAATAAAGTACAAACCAAATATCGGTTAATTTGAAAAATAAAACAAATTGCAGAAGAAGCTGAAACCAAACCAAGGTTAAAATAAAACAAGAAACTTACTCAAACATACTAATGTATCCACATTCATAAAGACTGTCAGAAAACGATTAAGTGAGTCTGAGTCTGAGACTAAGACTGAAGACAAGACATGCAAACTAAGCTAAGATTAAAGAGAAAGGAAACAAGTGAACAGAAACTAAAAATCAACTTTAAAACTAAACTAATGACAATGATGGTGATGGCGGCGGTGGTGATGCCTCTAATGATGACTATGATGCACTGCAATAGAATTTTAAATGTTACAACAACCTCAGGCTCTTAAATACGAGTAAATAAAATAAAATGAAAAAAAATACAAATTCATAAATGCTTAATATTTGAAAGTATGTATTTTTGTTGTTTTTATATACATACAGCAAAGTTCTATTACAAAATCTTGCCACAACAAACTTATAAACATATGTACGTAATAAATAAATGCATAAATAAATAAATACATTTTAACAATTTACAATTTGTAATAGTATTAAACAAATTAATTGAATTTGTTGTCTGCAACATCAAGAAACAATCACATGAAACGAATTTGAATGAATGACTTTGGTTTAGTTTCGTGCAACATACACGCAAAAAGACAAACTAACGAAACGTTTTTAATTTTTATATCTTCATCTTTAGTTTTGTTTTTCCAGTTTTCTGTTTTTTTTTTTCAATTTTTGTGCGTGATAAATTATGTTGAACAACACAGCAGCAACACTATTATATTGATCGTGTTGCATGCATTTTTAATCTGTTGCATAATATTAACTTGATCACATTCAAAAACAACAACCACATCATCAGCTCCCCTGCCTCAACTGAAAGATCAATAACAGGCAATAACAGTAACAACATTAATTTTCTACACAAAAAATAAAAAAATAAAATAAAGTATTTCTCTGTGCAATCACTTGCCATCATAAATTTTTGGATTAAAAAGCAGAAATGACCAACTGACAAATGACCTCAACTGTTTAAATGTGAACGAACAATGAAGAAGATCCGCAGCGACCAATGTGGAGTATGATGAATGGAGTTTTATAACAAAAACCAATAGCTACAAATACTAACTATTTATTAAGTATTTATTCAATTGAGTAAAATGATATTTAAATTAAAACTCTTTCTTATCTTTTTCTTACAACATACTACGGCTTAAATTTGTTTTATAATATTTACCAAAGGAACTTTTTTTATATCAACGTATTAGTATTTTCAATGTCGATTTAAATCATCTTGTTAAAAGCTGAATGACTATTAAGAATTTCGATTTTTTTCGTTCCGATAAAATATTTATATTTAAAATCATTGAAATCAATGATTAATTGATACATAAATGACTAAAGAAAACTCAGAGTTTAATCTCAAGAACTATTTACTAAAGAAAAAAACACATTTTAGTCTACGGAATGCCAAATGCACTTTCCCTGGCTTTCGAATACCCTAAAATGTTAGTATTCAGTGATATTCTTTGAATTATTACAAATAAATTATAATAAAAATGAACCTAATTAAAATTTACTTTCAAATTATATTTTCCAAACTATTAGAAAATAATGTTATCAATTTGAAAACAAGTGCAGACATATTAAACTCATCCGAGGATCCTTCGGGAGCATTTAGTTTTGTTATGCATCATTTAAATATGGCATACTAACTAATCATGATCCAGGGAAAAAAAGTTTGGGGATCAACTCATCGAAGCGGAATTTGTACTATTAATCAGAAGATGGTAAGATTTTGGAATCGAAGAACTCAGCTCTCCTGGAAACTCAATGCTGAGTGTCGAATGAGAAAGGCAATGTGCCTTTTATGTACTGGATGTAAGACCTATTCTCGTCTTTGGCTTCATGAGTTTCACTACAGGCCAATATCCAATCCCCTCGGCGGATTATACTGAACTTTTTAGAACCTTTAGGATCAGAATACCGCCAAAAGTACGGCACTGACGGAAAAGCCACTGGCTCGAAATTTGTATCTTATAAACTAAGATTTCCTAGTAGCTACACCAATTTTCAAGCGGAAGTTTGTAAAGCCGCGTGAAGAATCCAACAATTAAATCACGAGACGTGGACCATTGATATCTAAGTGGATAGCCTTGTGTCAATTAAGACCAATCAACTACAATGCAATAAGGTCAAAATATCTTCTCAGTTCCAAGTATACTCTGGCCCAGCATCCAGGGAAAATGAAATAGACGAAAGCGTGAAGCAATGGTCATTCATATCCCCTGATTGATGAATGTGTATTGAAAGATACGAAACATAGGAAGTCTACGATTACCATTTGTAAAATATGATCTAGTCTTCTTTAGGCATTTTATTCAAACTCTATTAGATTCGTGATAGCAACCGAATTTGTTGCCAATCGAATGATTCTACCGTAGTAACCGAATTTTACAGTTGTAGCTGCAGTATTTTAGAAGCGGTAACAAAATTTTGATTACTTCAACCGAAATTCTTTTTTATCAACTGACTTTCTGTTGATGGAACCGAAAAATTCTACGTGTGCAACCGAATCATTCGATTGGCTACAAATTCGGTTGCTATCACGAATCTGTTTTCTCTGTGTATATTTAATAGGCTCTGTGGATTGCCACGTAACAACTTAACTGGAGGAAGAAGCGGATCAATCAGTACAACAATTTATATGCGAATGTACCGTTCTACAAGATCTCACATTAAGATATCTTGTTACAGGACTCAACCTAACCTATTTATGTATTATATTCATTTGAAACATATTTAAAATGTAATAATTAGTGCGTTATTTCCAAATAAGATAAAAAAAATGTGATCTCCTAACAATGGAAATATTTCCGAATATCTGAACAGAATCATGTAAAAATCATGCATACACCCGCCGGCAGTCTAACTCTGTTTCACCATGTATGTATAATCCAAAACGACGCAAATAAAGTGAATGTCTGCTCAATTCACTCGCTAGACTTTGACTACTTTAAATTAGATTCATTCTTAATAATCAAATTTTTCTGCTGTGGCTTGAGTTAGGTGAAAAAAATTCGGTTATTTCGACCGTAATACTTCTTTGCCAACTGACTATCTGTTGCTAGAACCGAAAAAATCTATTCAATTTGGCCTTATGAAGAAATTCCCGCAAAACATTTCCCGTAAATTAACAAAAAAATATTCCCGGGAAATTTTTCCCGCGCAGGAACCCTATTCATGATATATCAGAAAATTCGTACATATTCGGATTTACAAACATATGTATGTAAATATATAATAAAAACGAAAATCCGAAAAACAATTTTCGGTTTCAGTTTTAGTCCTTAAAAAAATATACACCAAAAATAACTGTATTCTGGCCAAAAAAAAAATTAAAATAAAGAACTAACATTTATTTATAAATCAAGTAGGTAATTACTTTTATTTCTGCTCTCCAAAAAATTCAGGAAATGAAATCAAAAAATTGCTTTTATTTTTGCAAAAAAAAATTAAAATCAAAAAATAACCTGCTGTAATTACATTCATGATGGTGGGATTTTTTATATATTTCAATAATTTGCAGTTATTATTATTTAGTCTTTATTGATTTATTTAGTCTTTATTACTGTTATAATAACAATTTTATTTTAAACCTGAAACAAATTTAAAATTTGCTAACAAAAATTAAATACCAGCAAGTATTGCCAAATATGTATGATAACAATTTATGTGTCAAAGTAAAAGGTATTTTGGTTCAGTTTAGTTTTGTAATATCTTTTGATAAATTTTGATTGAACGGTTGAGTTGTTAAAACGATCATGATAGCAATGATGACGATTTTGTTGATGATGATGATGGTGACAATAGATTACATAGTTAATGTTTTAGTTTAACCGAAACCTAGTCTACATTTGCATAATTTCTGCACAAACAAAAATACAGCATAAAACAATTTTAAAACTCATCCGTAAAGAAATGCCAATTTTATGTCATGATTGTGTTGTTTTTGTTTATATTAAAACCAAAATTGGCAAATGAAATTGTTAGTTTTTATTTTAATATTATGAACAAATAATTATGATGGTTTAAGGAATTTTTTTTAGGAGACCAGCTTGAGCTGAAAGAAAAAACCATGAGAAAATAAAGGTAAAGAAATTTTTTTATGATTTTTAACATTTAACTTTTAAATTTTGTGCATTTGAAAGCATTTTAAACTACTGAAAATTAAATCGTTTTTACTCACGTTTTATGAGTTATAAAAATGTGTTTAAAATAAATCTCTATGACAACGAAAACTCTAGACCGACAGACATTCTCACTAAAAACACAATTGACTAGTTCTAGTTGTTTTATGGTTTTTTCCAAATTGTTTATGTTTGTTATCAAATGCTTTTAAAATATTAATATTTATTAACAAATATATGTATATGTATGTTGTTTTCATTGTTTCACTATGAGGGTATATAGATATATTGATGTTTCAATCCATTCGGAATTTCGAAAATTTCGATCATTTGAGACCCAAATATTGATAGCGGAGTCGATTATGCGATATCCATCTATCTGCTGAAATCAACTTTCAGAATCACCCAAATTACTTAGGAATATGATATATACATAATTAGAGAATGTTGTTTTTGAAAATCAGGAAAATCCTGAAGATCTGTCAGAAATACTTTGTAGAATATGACCAGCCATCTTTCCGTCTGGCTATTGAAATCAACTTTTCAAAGCACCCTAATTACTTAGGAATATGTTTGATACATCAATATATTATAATCCCGAGAATGTTGTTATTGAAAATCGGAGAAATTCTGAAGACATACATGGGTTTGTCAGAAATACTTTGTATAATGGTCGAGATATAAACGAAACCATTTCAAAAAAAACTAATTCATTTTTAAATAAAACGAAAAATAAATTACGAGAGAAAAAAATACAGTTTTCAATAGGAAGCGAGTGTGATATACATATATTTGTCACTCTTTCCAAACCACTACCATTTTGACATTTTCTTTTGTTTGTTTTTTATTGCCATTTTATGGAAACCAGCTGATTCATATCTGTATAATTTGTGGTGAAGGGTATATAAGATTCGGCACATTCGAATATTGCACTCTAACTTGTTTTCTTTAACCTTCAAACAAATTTGAACTCAAATGTCACATTTTTATAGGAACACCATTTTATTTGCTCAAGGTGACAAGTGATTCATTTTAATATAAATATTTATTTATAAAACATATAAATGTTAACTATTTGCAGCATTATTTCCTTATATTTTAAATAACTCTAATAAAACTAATTGATCTTAAATCTCTTTCATGTTTGTTAAAATTTGTTTATACCAGTATTTAGTTTATTTTATACAAATATAAAAACATGAAATTTAAGCAGCTAATAGTTTGTTTTATAATAGAATTTTTTTTGTTAAGCTTAAATTAAAATTTAAAAGATTGTTTTGTTATAAAATTATTTATGCATTTTTGTTTGTTTATATTTAAGATTTGAATTATTTTTTTTTATTAAAAAATTAATTTATTAGATAATTATGATTTATAGTTTATTAATGATCAGTTATTTTTATGAAATATGCATGTATAAAATAACTACTAATCACTTGACTAGTACAAAAAAAATAAGTTCTGAATTCGATGTCCTAGGGTTCGTGTGTTGGTTTGAATACATTTCCAAAGAATATTGTAATTTAAAATCGGCCAAATCGATATATAAATATGATAGATATTCGTTAAAACAAATTATTGACAATTCTGTGGTGAAGAGAACTATTTTTTATGTTTCTCTACTTTGTTTCTCTCCAACAAAATCTCTTAATTTTAGTTAATTGAAATGCTTCTTTAAATTTTTTTTTAATATCTGACGAAACAAAGACTTTCATTGAGTCTACAAAACTACAAATTGCATTTTAATCATTTTATATCAATTATTAGATCTTAATATGATTGTATTTGAAATAAAAGAAATGTACAAACCATTTGAGATATTTGGTTTCAAATAAACAAGCCTCCAATTTGTGATTAACAAAAACTAACAAAAGTCGACAACAATGATGATAACTTTAAATAATAGTGATAACAATTATTTAAAGTTATATGTATGTATTTACAAACATAAGAAAGTAAACTTTCGATCTTTCGTTTTTTTGTTTTTTTTTTGTCTTGAAAATCTCTACACAAAACTTAACGACATACGTACGTACGTACGCATGCCAAGCAAGTGAAGATCATTAAGAATCACTTAATGGAATGATAAAATTTCAGTTTCTTTTTTGAAATGTAACTGACTGACCGACTCAGTGACCCGACCAACCAGTTTTTAGTCTGGTAGGTTAGTGATCGCAGTATAAACAAACTACTCGTTTACATACACCCATACACACACACTCTTATCGATAGGAGTAACCAAAGAGAAAATGTCTGTTTAAAATTTCAAAAAAAAATTAAGAAAATTACATTCATTATGCAACATTTACAAATAAATGGCATTTTTTCATAAATGATCATGCATGGGAGGGAGTATAGAGGGAAAAACGTGGTGATTTGAAGTGGAGTTAAGTGTTAGTGGAATCAACATTGATTTGGAGTTCACTTTTTTTTGTAGATAGATTTGTTAATGAAGCTAAACATCAACAATGACTTGGATAATTTTAAAACAATTTTTCAAACATAATTTAAAAGGGTTCATTATATCCATGCACAGACAACTACTACAGAAATGACGTTTAAATCGGACAGCCGGAAACTAAATGATCTTGTTGTTATTTGTTTATTGCTCTTGCTCTTGTTACAGGCTTTGTGAATGTGATTTGACCGTTGAAAAAGAATGATGACCATTAATTTGTCAATTTAACTGAATTTGTAAAAATTTGCTCGTAAGTGAAAAATAACAAAACAAATAATTACAGTGAATGTTGAACGAACAGCTACAAAGTTGAACTTTACTTTCATAAATAATTGCAACAAATTATAAATCAACTGTCTCTATCTGCCTGCTATATAATTTTGTTAACAATAATATTAAAATAATAGCGCCAACTCAACAACATTGTTGCTGCTTCATATGGTGGTCGGTGTCATACTACATATTTTTAAATAGGGATAGTTAGTATGTATACATCGAATTCATAAAACACTGTAGAGTTTAAATATAATACTTAACTGTTATTTCGGTCAAAATGGACAGCGATAAAAAGTATGTGAAAAAATATTTAAAATTTTGTTTTCGTCACACTGTTTCAAAAGCCATTAAACAGTATAAGGAAGACTTGAACATTGAAAGGAAATCTGGATCAGAAAGCAAAAAAGGTCTAATAGATATTGGAAAGACGAAAGAAGTCGAACAAGTCTTTCCAAGAACACTGAACACTTCTATCGGAAATGTAGATCGTAAAGTTAAATGCTCTGATTATTTTGTGTGCAGAGCCAAAGCTAATGTTAGGTTGAAGTCTTATCAGAAAGTTCCAGATCGCAATGCGGTAAAGAACTTAGAAGAAAAAGAATGAGCGAAAAAATTGAGGTCAAACTTAAAAAAAAAAACAAGTTAGAGAGCTATTCTTCTATGCCGAATCTTAATTATACTTCAAATATTCAAATTTTAAATATTTTATTTTTTTTCCAAGTTGTTTTTTTAATTTTTTGGAAAAAAAATTTTTTGAATTGTTATTTTGAAATATTTAAAATTTTGTTTTTTTTAAATTTAAAAAAAAATTGTTGATTTTTTTGGTGAAAAAAAAATTCGGGTTAAAAAATATTTTTTTTTGATTTTCACCCATTGTAGATCCAACTTACTATGGTCTTATATTGTCTATATTAATGACTTAGTAATCCAGATATAGGTCAAAAATCGAGGTTGTCCTGGGTTTTCCTCATATCTCAGCCATTGGGGACCGATTTTGTTGATTTTAAATAGGAAACTTCTCGAAAGCATGTCTGACAGAATTATTGAAGATTTGGATCGCGAAGATATCTGGGGTCTTCAGAAAATTTATTTCAACAAACAGACAGACAGACGGACATGGCTTAATCGACTCCGCTATCTATAAGGATCCAGAATATATACACTTTATAGGGTCGGAAAATGATATTATGGAAATTACAATTATACCATGAGAAGGAATTGGAATAAATCCAGTTTTATTCCAATTTTGTATTTCACTATCTTTAACTCAGCATTTAATACATTTTTAACTTATTTCTCTGGACTAACAATGTATTATTGTACCAGTCCATTAAAAAGTTATTATACTTAAATATCTATAAGTATCAATTATCTTCTGATGTAGGGTGTTTTAAGTTAAAAATAATATTAAAAACCTAAAAAAAAACAGCAAAAATATTTTATCCACTTACTTAATTTCACATTACAATGTTTATTTTTATACCAACCGAGAGTTTGAGTGTCAGTTTGATGTTGGAAATGTCAGCATTTTTCACAAATATTTAGACAGAATGTTAAGATAAATTATCTTAAAGATCCCAACACCGTCAACATCATCTTTCATTGGGCATGTGTATCATTTATAACCTGGCGGTGGCAGTAGGTTATGTGACGCGTACTTTGGGGGATAATTAAATGTTATGACACCGTCTTAATGACCCCTAATTTATGTCTTCTCACATTCAAATTGTTTTCCCCCCATCAACAATGATTTTCAAAAGAAAAATACAGGGAAACAGAGGCGACGGACGATGGTCATATTGTTGTAAATGGAGTGATAATGTTTTTTCTATACAATGTGTCTGCAAAATTAAATTCACATGGGAATTTTGTATTTTTTTTAAAAAAATTTTTATTTTATTTAAATTTTCATTGTAACACTATTGCGAATTGTAAGTGCCGACAGAAATTGAAAGTATGCAAACATGTGACAAAGAAATAATAGAGATTTTTTCGAGTCTGTTATCTATAAGTGCCCTCAATTAAAACTACATAGTTCTATTGTTGGAACTAAATGAACTACTTAGGTCAAATTTTGTATTACCAAAAATCATTTTTTTCTTTGGTTGATTTAATATATTTATTTCTTCTTTTATTGATGATCCCGAATGTAACAAGATTTAAATCTTATGAATACAATGTATAAAATGATGAATAATATGTATAAAACCTATTTTTTCTCTGAAACTAGAGGCGGGTCCAAAATATGTGATCACTTATCTTTGCCACCAAGAATCTATTTTTTGAGTGAAATCTTAAATGTCCCTTTTTCTCGTGTACTTAATATAATAAATATGGAGTTTTTGAAGTTTATGAAAATTTGAATTGAATTTACTTGTCTAATCGGTATAACAAACATGGCGGAAAAATATGTCGGGTTATAAATCATACTAAAAGTTGTAAAACAAAAACCAATGCAAACATTTCAACAATATAACTAAATTAATAGCTACTTTCTACTTTAATTTAAAAAAATCGGTAATAAATTATGTTAAAATTCGCTTATTTTTGCAAAACCGAAAATGAGTTCTATTTTTTGTCTCGTTCGATATATCTGTTTATTGCTGTTTATTATTATTGGAAATAACTTATAGACAAAACCTTTTGCACTAAACAAAGTAATACAAATATGCTGTAGAAAAATGTAAATAAGAAAAACTAATTTTCTCTTTAAAGGCGTACGAATGTCGCGTTCGTGACCGTCGAAATCACCATATATATATATATATACAGTGGTGGCCAGGAATTTAAGACAAAAATTGTTTGCTAAATTCCACGTGATTGTGAATTATTTTTTCAAATATTTCCACAAATATGTATGCATGAGGACTGTTTTAATACACAAGTGTGTTTTATTCGACTGTGTCAATTCATACATATTCACCACGAACACATCAAATTTTTCTACAACTTGACCAACAAAATTTTTTTTTAAATAAACATATTTTCTCACATTTATATCATTATATTTTTATTATTATAAAATATTCGGACCAAATTTCGTATTTTTAGTTCCATTAGTTTCGCTCATATCATGTTATTAACAGCGGATGTTCGTTGAGGTGGGTCAACGTATTTCCACATATCTTTGTCCATATATGTTTTACAGATTTTTCCAAACATTTTTCAGAAACTAGAAACATTAGTAATAAATTTCATACCCTTTTATTTTGGCTCTATCGCACTTAAAATTCTGTTGATGAAACAAATTCTAGTATTTGTCTTAAATTGGTGGCCACCACTGTATATGTATATATGTAAGCATTAGAAATATTTAAAAAGATTAAAGTCTTCTAGTTCTCTGTTCCCATATATTAAAATAGTTTATTTTAAGGTTTAAAACAATAATTGTAACATTTGTTGTTATTTTTTGTGATTTTTTCAGCAGTTAATTTCTTTTTTCCTACAAATAAAAAAATATGTATTTACATTTTTATATGTCTGTCTGCTTGTCTGCCCGTCCGACCAAATGTACGTCCCGACACTTTGAATACACTTGGCCTGATGTGCAATTGTCTACGCTTGTGTATTTTGTAACTTTTAGTAAAAATATTGTCGTAATGACAAGGAAGGAAATAAATTTTAATGTAATTTAGGGAAGTATTTTACGAGTACACACTTTGTTTTCATTTTTAACTATTAATTTATTTAGTCGTATTTATTTATTTTGTCTTTAGTTTAGTTGTTTTCTTTCTCTCTGTAAACGTATTATTCAAACTTCTGCGTGTGACATTACGTTACGGTTTGTTGGGCAAATAAAATGATGATGCACATGTTAACATGGTCTTTATGAAGGAAATTTACAACTAAACTAAAACATTTATTGTGAAAAATACAACTTATCATGTAGTTTTTGTTGGTAATCACGCAGCTTATTGTTATTAATTAAATACATTTTGACAGAATTAAGGAATTCCAATGTCAATGTTAGTGTAACAGAAATTGTACGTAGAAGAAAATCCACTTGTATTTTATTTCCGAAAATTTCAGATTAAGTTCCAAAATTAATATCTACTTCAGTCAGTATCTAAAACAAAAATCGAATTGACTGATTCAGAAACACGACCGGAAAACAAAATATAAAAATATTTGAAAATTGTTTTCTAGTCGTGTTTCTGAAACAGTTGCTGAAAATACGTTATCGATTGATTTTTGGCTACCCTTAATTCTTTCACAATGATTCGATTTAACACTATAAATAAATTCAAACCTTTACCCCTTGGTTGGATCACAATGGTTGTCAAGATAAAAAATTATCAGGTATAGTCACCATTTATTAGTATTATTGCTTCCTTATGACAAAATTGTTAGTGCTTTTGCTTAGACAACTTTGTCTTGACAACAAATGTCATTTATTGTTATGATAAATATTTGTCAAGTAAAATTAAAATTTTTGGAAGAAGTACCTAACCCATGTATACTTCTTCCAAAAATTTAAATTTTAAATTAAAAAAAAAAACAATTCAAATATCCATAGTAAGTCATACATATATGTATGTATGTTCATATTTCAGAGTTTATCTTTATTTTTTAATGAATATTTAAAATAATGTTTTTATTTTAATATATCTTTAATGGACATTTAAGATGTCAACTTTAACCGGACGAATTTTTTTCTTTCTTTTTGAAAAATATAACGAAAAAGTATCATGAAAACTAAACAATGTAATAGCTTTTTCTCTTTGGTATAAACATATTTTTTAGTGAATCATAAATGATCATTATGAGCACGATTACTTGGTGACATGAATTGTGGTTCATTCAAGTGGCATTGGGCAGCCACATAAAGTCTTGCGTTAATACAGTTTTAAATGGTATAATTGTTTTGATTTAAATACAAAAGCTTTTTAAACTAATTAATTATAAACTATATCGTTGTTTTTATTATTCGTTTTTATTTATAAGATCTTTAAAGAAAGAAACCTTGGTTAAAACAGACATGATTTTTCAAATGGATTTGTAATGGGTGTCAAAATTTCTTGTTAAATTAATGACAAAGGAGGATTAGTTAATACATTTTAATTCTTATACTGAAGATTCAAAATTTATTGTTTCGTACGATTTAAGACGTGCAATGAATTTAATTATTCTCATAAAAAATCATAAAATACAATGATTTACTATAGTAAACAACAAAAAGTTATTTTGCACTAATTTATCCTTTAAAAAATTTATCATCTAGCAAATTTCCATCATAACCTCTTTTTTGGTGTCTTAACAAATGTCTAGAATGAAATAATACACAGAAAAAATTATTTCACAATTGGAATGAATTTTGTAAAAAATATTATTAATCGAACATGACTTTTTTCCCAAACTTTTTTCATTCAGAATAAGAACATATTCATTAATATTATAAGTTACATATAAGTATTGTTTTTGTTAAGAATATCTAAAAAAACAAAATTTACACAATTTTTTATTTTAGTAGCTTTTCATTGCTTATTTTGATATGAAAGCTTATAAAAATGTATACTAATGATGTATAAAGAAAATTTAGTTTTTAACAAAGCATGGTTTTCATTTTTCAAAAACTTTTTATAAAAACTTACACAATTTATTGGAACATAAATTTTATGCATACATTTTATGTAAGCCTAATCCTTTGCCATTCCATAATTGTTTAAACTTTTGAAATCGGTCTAAAAATGTGTGAGTTAGAGGTACTACCCTAAAAATATCTCGAAATTTTGATAGACTTCTCTTTCGTATGAGGATCTAAATATATTTATTTTTTTAATACCATTACCCGGTTTTCCTCAGGATTCACCTCTTTAATTATTTTCAATGAGAATGCTGAGCTCTTTTTCCTTTTAGTCGGCACAATGATCCTTCCTAATCTGCAACAAAGCAGAATGTGACTAGTATATTTCCAGAAATTGGCTCCAGAATATATTATTGTTTGCCATTTTTTTTTTATCAAATTGTCAGGCCAATTTTCTTTTATTATTAAAAAAAGTTGTTTGGGAATCACACTTAATCTTACCAAAATCATTGAAACCAATATAGATTAAAATATTAAATAAAAATTGTTTAGATTCTTCTTCCATTTTTTAAAAAATGCAGTAGTTGTTACCAAAAACTAGAGATATCCCACTAAATCTTACCAAAATCACTACTGAAGCTGTTTTTAGTTTTTAAAATCGTGTTCGAATATTGATTAAAATATTAAATTTAAAATTTTTTTTAGTTTCATGCGATAGCTACTTCCAAAATTATTTGTTTCTAGAACTTTTTTAAAATGGAGTAGTTACAAAAAACAAAATCTTTCCAAAATCACTACTGAAGCTATTTTATGTTTTTAAAAACTGGTTCGAATATAGATTAAAATATTATTTTTATTTTAATTTCTTGTGAATAGCAAAACTAGAGATAATAAAATGCTATCGATCTGGCAACTTTATACTCCGGCTCACGCAGCTGACATCAGCAGCTCACATGTGTATTTTTTATGGGAATTTTTGGCTGATAGACCCCCCTAGAATGTTTAGCTGTCACTACAAGTTGGCTTTAATACAATTTTTAGTGTGAACGACAATATGCAAAACAACAATAATATATATACATAATATACAACAAAACGTTGTTTATTTTGAATTTTATAAATTAATTCAATTAATAATAAGTAATTACTTCTATGTTATCGATATCTTGTTTTATTAAATTTATCGCAAAAATTTTTTTACAACTGTGCGTTTGTGCCGTTTCCATACAACTCTGTAATGACAATGTCAAAAACGAAGGTCTGTGAAATTGTTGTTATATCAATGTTGTCAGCACTGCAACGAGTCAGCTCTTGGTACGAAAGGTAGTTTTTTTGTGAATAAAATACGTTCGTGCAGTGCAAAAATCGACTATTGCAAAATTTAAACTTTCAATAAATAACATAAGTTTTAAGTGTAATTTATTAAATTCTTTTTAAATAAGTCATTAACTAAACAAATATTACTAAAAACATGGCCGATTCAAAAGGGTAAGTCTAATAACATGGAAAAACTAGAAAGAAAATAGTTGATGAACAAACCCTTAAAGAAAAAAAGCCGACAAAATAAAAAAAAATGCAGCTGTGACGACGACTCGAAAAAAAATGTTTCAATTTCGCGTCGTCATTGTGTGGAAACAATTAGCAAATAATGGAAAAAATGGTATAATTATAATGAAATGTTAACTAATTTTGATGGACTTTTGAAATAGATTTTTATTTATTTGATGAAATGGCAATACTATTATTGTATTGTTTAAATAATTTAGAGGGCTTACTATTTTAAATCAATATTTGAAGTTTTCCATTCTGTTTGTTTAATTTTCTTTGTCAAAAATTAAAAAGAATTATTGAATCTTTGTTTGAAAAAAAGTTACACGCAAGATTACCACCAAACAACTAACAAAGAAACAATTATTTTAGTGTGTTGAGTGAAAGAAGAAAAAAACACAAAAAAAAAATGGCGAGTGGTGGTAGTAATAATGGTCGTAAAAATGGTGGTAGTAGTGGCGGTAATCGGAGTTCATACTGGAACTCAGACCCTATTAATGACAATGAAGACGATAATGATGGCGTTTGTGAAAATGATACTTCCACTTATGTCAACAAATATCGTCAGAGACAAGATGAAAAACCTATAACATCTGATGGAAATATTAAACAACATATGTCAATAAAAGAAAAACGGTTGTCATAGAGATTTTAATTATTTTTATTAAATTTCAAAATATTTTAGGCAATTTTACCAAATTCTATTCTTTGTTTAACTTACAGTGAAGATTTGGCTACAGCTATTCTTAAACGTAAAGATCGTCCCAATCGTTTGATTGTCGATGAAGCCACCAATGACGACAACTCCGTGGTGTCATTATCACAGGTAGGATTAAAACTTCCTAATAATTAATTATATCTGATTTAAGTTTTAATAATTTTGTTTTAGGCAAAAATGGACGAATTGCAATTATTCCGTGGTGATACCGTGATATTAAAAGGTAAACGTCGCAAGGAAACTGTTTGTATTGTCCTTTCCGATGATGCATGTCCCGATGAGAAGATTCGCATGAATCGTGTTGTTCGTAATAATCTATGTGTTCATCTATCCGATGTTGTTTCTATTCATCCCTGTCCGGATGTTAAGTACGGCAAACGCGTTCGTATTTTACCAATTGATGATACCACCGAAGGTGTTACCGGTAATTTATTCGAGATTTATTTAAAACCTTACTTCTTGGAAGCTTATAGACCCATCCATATGGGTGATAATTTCATTGTACGCGCCGCTATGCGTCCTATTGAGTTTAAGGTTGTCCTGACAGATCCTGAACCCTACTGTATTGTTGCACCAGAAACTGTTATCTTCTGTGATGGCGATCCAATTAAGAGAGAGGTAAGCAATAAAAACTTTTATTTATAATTTTTGGTAAAAAGGAGTAGTTCTTTTAATTCTCATGTTAATAACAAGTAAACATTTTTTTTTTTTTTTCGAGAATGAATTTTTTTAATTTTTAAACATACACACACCTCTGTCATAGAATCCCATTCCGATCGAATGTGGAATTAATTCCACATTTTGCTTCTTCAGAAAAAGTAAAACCCAAATTTCTTTCGGAATAAAATCAACTTCAGTTTTCAAAGTGGAATAGATATTTCTTTGTATTTATTTGTTTTTCTACAAATTTTAATCAAAAAAATTTAATCAAAAACTTCATTTTGTTTTAATATTAAAAACTTTGTCAAATTAAAATCAGAAATATGGAATTATTAAATATTATTTGAATTAATAAGTTACACGGAATCTGAAGAACCTAAAACGGACAAAATGTGTGATTTTTGGAAAACAAAGTTTCTTTTAAAATAGTATAGACGGATTCCCTTCGAAATGGTTTCAAAATATTTAATTATTCTCCCTTTTTAACATTCACCATGAGTGACAAGGTATATTTGTCTTTTCGTTAATTTCATTTGCGACCCACAATGTATATATTCTGGATCGTTATAGTCGATCATATTTCCTTCAAATAACTTACATGATTCATACATTAATATTCGGTTGCTATGTAATATCGAGAAAATCTGCCCACATATAACTTAGATATAAGGAAAAAACCCGAACCTCGATTTTTGGCCTATATCTGGATTACAAACTCATTAATATAGGCAATTATAGGTATCTAATTCAAGCCATAGTAAATCAGACCTACAATGGGTCAAAATCGGGAAAAATATTTTTTAATCCGATTTTTTTTTTGCAAAAAAAATTGTTTACCATACATTTTTTTACTAATAAAGAAACTAAATTTGAAATTTTGTTTACCTAAAAATATTTAAAATTTTTATTTTAAAGTATAATTTGGTGAAAGCGGAACAGCCGAATATAGCTCTCTTATTTTTAAAAGTTCAACAATTTTACAAAAAATACAAATTGTTAATTCCACAATTTCTCTTTCGACCCATCTCGCCACAGCGCATCATATTTCTATAATTTGTTAAAAATTTATTATATAATTTATTGAAATTAAGTATATTCAAGTATTACATATTTCTCGAATTTATTTACTTCCATAGGAAGAGGAAGAATCTCTAAATGCCGTCGGTTATGACGATATTGGTGGATGTCGCAAACAATTGGCTCAAATTAAAGAAATGGTTGAATTGCCGCTACGTCATCCATCACTCTTCAAGGCAATTGGTGTTAAGCCACCACGCGGTATTCTTATGTACGGTCCCCCTGGTACTGGTAAGACCTTGATTGCTCGTGCAGTCGCCAATGAGACTGGTGCATTCTTCTTCCTAATTAATGGTCCTGAAATTATGTCCAAATTGGCCGGTGAATCTGAATCGAATTTGCGCAAGGCTTTTGAAGAGGCCGAAAAGAATTCTCCAGCTATTATATTCATTGATGAAATCGATGCTATCGCACCAAAGCGTGACAAGACTCATGGTGAAGTGGAACGTCGTATTGTTTCGCAATTGCTCACTCTTATGGACGGCATGAAGAAGAGCTCTCATCTGATTGTTATGGCTGCCACTAACAGACCCAATTCCATTGATCCAGCTCTGCGTCGTTTTGGACGCTTCGATCGTGAAATCGATATTGGTATTCCTGATGCTACTGGACGTTTGGAGGTGTTGCGCATTCACACCAAGAATATGAAGTTGGCCGATGATGTTGACTTGGAACAAATTGCAGCTGAAACTCATGGTCATGTAGGTGCTGATTTGGCTTCGTTGTGCTCGGAAGCTGCTTTGCAACAAATCCGTGAAAAGATGGACTTGATTGATTTGGAAGACGATAAAATCGATGCCGAAGTATTGGCTTCGTTGGCTGTAACTATGGAGAACTTCCGTTATGCCATGACCAAATCAAGCCCTTCGGCATTGCGCGAAACCGTGGTTGAAGTACCCAATACCACTTGGGGCGATATTGGTGGTTTGGAGAATGTGAAGAAGGAATTGCAGGAATTGGTTCAGTATCCAGTGGAGCATCCAGATAAGTTCTTGAAGTTCGGCATGCAACCCAGTCGTGGTGTATTGTTCTATGGTCCGCCTGGTTGCGGTAAAACTCTTTTGGCCAAGGCTATTGCAAACGAATGCCAAGCTAACTTCATTTCCGTCAAGGGTCCCGAACTGTTGACCATGTGGTTTGGTGAGTCCGAAGCTAATGTCCGTGACATTTTCGACAAGGCACGCTCGGCTGCGCCTTGTGTGCTCTTCTTCGATGAGTTGGATTCGATTGCCAAGGCTCGTGGTGGAAATGTCGGTGATGCTGGTGGTGCTGCTGATCGTGTCATCAATCAGATTCTTACTGAAATGGACGGCATGGGTGCCAAGAAGAATGTCTTTATTATCGGTGCCACCAATCGTCCCGACATTATTGATCCAGCAATCTTGCGTCCCGGACGTTTGGATCAACTTATCTATATTCCACTTCCCGACGACAAGTCTCGTGAAGCTATTCTCAAAGCCAATTTGAGAAAGTCCCCTCTGGCCAAGGATGTTGATCTTACTTATATTGCCAAGGTGACACAAGGTTTCTCAGGTGCTGATTTGACTGAAATATGTCAACGTGCTTGTAAATTGGCCATTCGTCAGGCTATTGAAGCTGAGATTAAACGTGAAAAAGAGAGAGCTGAAAACCAAAACTCAGCCATGGACGTAAGTTTGTTTAACTAACAACTTGGCTATAGAACAGTTTTTTTAATTTTGATTTAAAACCTACTTTTAGATGGACGAAGAAGATCCAGTACCAGAAATTACTCGTGCCCATTTCGAGGAGGCCATGAGATTTGCACGTCGTTCAGTATCTGATAATGACATCAGGAAATATGAAATGTTTGCCCAAACATTACAACAATCTCGTGGTTTTGGACAAAACTTTAGGTAACATTCAACTTTTATATAGTTTAGTTTAGCAGTAGTTTTTTATTTAAGCATTGAGGACAGAGTAATATTTTATCATGTTTTTATTTCAAAAAGGTTCCCCGGTCAATCCAGCAATCAACAGGGTTCTGGACCAAATGCACCTGCGAATCCACCAGGCGACAATGGCGATGATGATCTATACAGTTAGATTTTTAGTTTTAATTTTTTATATAAATCATAAAAAAACATTTACAAGAAAAATAAACACGAACGTACTACATTCAACCATCATTTAATAAGAACAAGAAGAAATAACAAACAAAAAGACAGTTTTCTTTCTTATTACTTTTTATTAAACTGTCTGTCTCGTCTGTCATCAGTGAATGAAAAAATAAAATAAAATTGAACAAGAACATTCTCTTATATAAAATATTTCTATGCTATTAATAACATTATATATGAAGAATAAACACATTAAAATAATAAAAAAAAACAAAAACTAAAATTTTAAACATAAAAAATAAATTCATGATGATATGACCAATCTACAGGTACGCAAAAGAAGACCAGTGAGTAATCACTTCGTGTATGTATTTCTTTTACTTAACAACTTAGTTCTAAGTGCAACGGAAATCAAGATTTTTAGTAATAATAAAAAGAAAACGAATCGTAATTTTACTCCGTGACTTGGGATTTAAATTGGGAATAAATGATGGTTTCAAGGCTGGTAGCCCTTAAAGCAGCAATGAGCTAGCATAAAAATACAGCATACTTTGGGGCATTTATAATTATAGTGCTACCAGATTGCATTCAATTCTGCCAGTATCATATAAGTAGCCAATAATTGAAACAAAGTTGTTTATGAATCACTGAAAATATTTTATAATTAAGCTGTGTAAGCTATTTTATTATATTTTCAAATAATTACAATTTTAGTTGGTTTTGTTACAAAAAACTACACCATTTCCAATTGTATTTCAGAAGTTTCTAATTGTATTTCAGAAATTTCCAATTGAATTTCAGAAATTTCTAATTATATTTCAGAAAATTCCAATTCAATTTCAGAAATTTCCATTTATATTTCAGAAATTTCCATTTATATTTCAGAAATTTCCAATTATATTTCAGAAATTTCTAATTATATTTCAGAATTTTCTAATTATATTTCAGAATTTTCCATTTATATTTCAGAAATTTCTAATTGTATTTCAGAAATTTCCAATTGTATTTCAGAATTTTCCAATTGTATTTCAGAAATTTCCATTTGTATTTCAGAAAATTCTAATAGCAATACCAATGGATATTTCTGAAATACAAATAGAAAATTTTGAAATACAATTGGAAAATTCTGAAATACAATTGGAAATTTCTGAAATACAATTAGAAATTTCTGAAATATATATGGAAAATTCTGAAATATAATTAGAAAATTCTGAAATATAATTAGAAATTTCTGAAATATAATTGGAAATTTCTGAAATATAAATGGAATTTTCTGAAATATAATTAGAAATTTCTGAAATTCAATTGGAAATTTCTGAAATACAATTAGAAACTTCTGAAATACAATTGGAAATGGTGTAGAAGAACCTAGATATAATAAAGTGATGCCAGATTGTTTAATTGTATACGTTCATATGGCTCACATCAATACAAAACAGCTGATAACAGACAAAAAGTTTGACAATTTGAAGGCAGTTGTGGCAACATTTTTTGAGAGTGAAATATTTAACATTTATCTACAAAATAACATACTACAGAACGGAACAGAAACTTTGTTACGGAACGCCAAAACTATGGCGGCATTCAAATTGTGTAAGCCTTAAGGTATGCAATAGCTTGAGTGGCAACACCGCGGCTGACATGAGCCGCTGACATCAGCAAAAACATTTTTTTTTATATGAAGTTATTACGGTTTAGATTTGGGGGGTCTACCAGCCAAACATTCCCATAAGAAATACATAGGCGTATAAAGTTGCCAGATTGATAGCATTTTATTACCTTTAGTTTTTTGTAACGTTAACTCCATTTTAAAAAAGTTTCAGTGCTAATCACAAGAAATTAAAAAGATTCAATTTAATATTTTAATCTATATTCGAACCCGTTTTTAAAAACATAAAATAGCTGCTTCAGTAGTGATTTTGGAAAGATGTAGTAGGATATCTCTAGTTTTTTGTAACTATGTACTCCATTTAAAAAAAAAATCTAGAAAAACATAATTTTGGACGTAGCTACTCGCAAGAAGAACCTACACAATTTTTAACTTAATATTTTAATCTATATGTATTCGATTCAGTGATTTTGTGATTAAGATACACAAACAACTTTTTTTAATAATAAAATAAAATTTTGTGTTGTTACAGACCAAATTGAAAATTAAAAAAATGGCAAACAATAATAATAATGAATTCTGGAGCCACTTTCAGGAAATATACCAGTCCCATCCAGCCACAATAAGATGGACCATTGTTGTGAAGACGCCAAAGAAAAAGTTATCAGCCTGCTCATTGAAAGAGGTGAATCCTGAGGCAAACCGGGTAATCGTATTAAAGAAACTAAACATATTTAAAGCCTCATATAAGAGAGCAATCAGAAAAGTAAAGAACATCATGAGGTCAGGGTCATCAAAAGATGAACTCTATAAACCTAAATTGTGGTATTTTGACCAACTGAATTTCTTGGACGAGGCTGACGGTAACGTCATCGGAATAACGTCCATAGAAAAAGATATGGTAAGTGGAAACTTGTTGCGTAAGACGTTTACGCCAACCACGATAAGGGTGATTATGATTTGATTTCATTGATTTCAGTTCATAACATTTATAAATAACACTCTGCTAAAAAATAACACTTTTTGTTGTCAAAGATTTTGAAACATCCTAAAAATGTTAAGATATTTTGAAAAAAGTGTTTTAGGTTAGTTAGGTCGTAGTACTCTAACTTACACATTTTTAGACCGATTTAGGCTTTCATAAAATTTTTACATTCCTCTCCTAGAGGAAATGCTTACAAAAATTAAACACGATGAGTTTTTTAAAGTTTGTTTTTAAATTATTTGCTTTATTTTGTATTTTCTTGTTTGGTTTTGCTGACGTTTTCCATGTTTTAATTTATGTTCTAAAACATGAATTCTTTTTTTTTTCTTTCTTTATTAATATTTTTAAATTGGGATTAAAAATCGATTTTTAATTATTTTATAAGTAATTCATTTTTTTATTTTATTATAATCATCATCATCGTCGTCGTCGTCGTCATTATTAGCGTTTAATATTTTCTTTAGTTTTTTTACTATTAATACGAATTATTATTAAACACTTTATGTGTGTGTGTGTGTGAGTGTTTATTAATTTTTACTTTTTTAAATTTTTGCATAGCCAAGACAAAAATTCATAAATTAACTGATAAAGTAGAAGGATGTTGATATTTTATAAAACTAAATCAATTTTAACACAAAGGATGAGAATGGATGTAAATAGTTTATGGGTAAATAGATTTTCTTTTCTTTTACGATTTTTATTTATTGATAGTTTTTGTTTTTTGTATAAATTAAAGTGGCATTGTGCATGGCTAGCTCTTACATAACTAATTAATTTTTTTGTTTAATTATTATTTTCATATAGTTTTACACATACAACACAACAATTAAATTAATTAATTTATTATGTTTTTTTTTAAATTTTTTCTTATATTGTTTTTTTGTTTAACTTTTTCAATTTAAACAAAATTGTTTTTATTTGAATTAAATGATATTTTTTGGGGTTTTATGAAAGTAAATGTATATGTGTGTGTGTATATGTTTATGAACTGTGTATGTGTATAGCTTGTGTGTGTGTGTGAATATTGTATGCTTGTGTTGGTAAATGAAGAAAATGTCCAGTACTTTCATTATTATAATAAATTTGGTTAATTTTATTATATTTTCTGTAGTTTTAGCTGCATGTTTTGTTATAAACAATTTTCTCTAATTTATTTTAAGTTTATTTATAAGAAAGACTAACATGTTTAGTATTTTCCTATGTTCTGAAAGCAGCGTTTTCTTTGTTTTGATAGTTTTTAACTTGTGTGTGTTTTTTGTTTATTTTTAAATTATTTTGTTATACAATTAATAAATTCCATTGATATATATTTGTATGTATGTATATTTTTTTTTAAATTTTACTTAAATTTAAACATTCATGTTTTTAAATGGTTTTTGTTTAAGTGTACGAATACAAAATAAACGGCTGAAACATTTACAAACATTTTTCAAATCTTTACTATAGATCAATCAAAACACCAATGAAACAAATCTCTCTATAGTTATAATTGTATCTTTATGTACTGTTTTGAAAATGTTTCTTTTAATTCAGTTAAAGTTTTACTTGCTTTCATAATTAAATATAGTTTAATAATAATAAGCTCATATTAGTGGAGGATGAAAAGTTTACGTTTGAAATTATGTATAAACAAATAAAAACTAACAAAGTGTTTAGATATTTTCTTATTTGACAGCCTCCTGAATTGGGTTTTTTTTAATTTTAATTTTTTTTTTTCAAATTTTGTTTGAACCAACTAAAATATTGCTTTTTTGAAAAGTTTTTCTTTTTGTTTAGTCACTTTTTATTCAAAATTTCTTTTTAATTTTTTTTTTCATCATAAAACATTTACTAAAGTCGTTTAAAGTTTTATGATATATTTTATGTATCTGTTATGATTGTGCTAGAGTTTTTTTTTGTTATATGCTTTTAATTTGTTTTTCTATTATTAGCTGTGTTCCCATCAATTGTTTTCGATTTCTAAGAGAAAAAAATAAATTTTGAATCAATTTAGAATTGTAATATATTTTTATAAATACATACATATGATGTAGTATATATGTATGTATATGTAAATATGTAGGTATATTTTGTTTTTAATTATTACTCTATTGTACTATAACAGAGTTTATTTAACGCATTTTTATTTTTATTATTATGTAATATTATTTTTGGTGACATTTTTATTTTAATTGTTTATGGCTGTAGTTTGTAGTTTTAAATTGAAGTTAAGCGTTTTTCTTATATATTTTTTTTTGTTTGTTTTATGTACCACTTAAAATTATTATGACTAAAAACATCTAACTACGATTTTTTTCTTTCGCAAAAAACATTTACAAATATTTAGGGCTTCTTTTTTTGTAATCCGAAAAACAAAGTTTTGTTTTGTAAAATAAATTTATAAACTATAAATAAACATTCTTAACGCAATTACATATTTTAAAATAAAACATAAACTTTATGTAATCGCCTGCACAATATTTTGAATTTAGTCCCCATTTTCAACCTTCAATATACATATGTAATCTATTCAATTTTCTCAAAAATTCTCCAAAAAAAAAACTTAATTTCTTTTTAAATTATTGTTTAAAAAACTTTGTTTATAAATAAATGTTTTATTTATTTATTTTTTTTTTTTTATCTGTATAACTTTTTTTGATATTTGGTTTTCATATCTACTTTGTTTTATAAATTTAGTTTTTCATTCATTTAGTTTATGTTTTCCTCTTTTTTTTGTATTAAACTTTTAACTACATACTTGCTTTAGATTTCTCCTTAATTGTGGTAAATCTTCACTAGAATAAATTTATTCAAATTTTAACTAAAAATAATATGTTTAACAAAAAATAATAATAATAATTAAATTAACATTAACATTAAATTATTTAATTTCATAATGAGTAACGCCTAAATAGATGAATTTGAATACTAATTGCAAACATTGTTTTTATTTTAATATCGCACCTTTAATTTAATGTTTTCTATGGGAATTTCTTTAAACAAATTGCATAAGCAGTACATTTGTCTTCAGCCACTTTTAGGATGTAATAAAGATTTCCTGTATACTGTGGTTCCCGATTTATATTTATACCAGTAATTGGCAAGCATTTCCACGAGGGGTCGAAAATAATTCGCATTTATATGTATACAACACGAATTTAAAGAAATCAGACAAATGAGAAACAAAAATTTTATCAGCCACTTGTTTTTTTTTAACAGAAAAGTTTAATAACAGAATAAAATATATAAAGAAGTGTTACTGAGAGATAAAAATACCTAAGTCTGTTGTCAAAAATCGAATGTATTTTGTTATTGTGTCAGCCATACAATTTGGGAGAGAGTAATAAAATGTTTACTCTCAGTTGAGCCTCTAGTTCAACCCTACCTAAGGTTAATAATAGTGAAAGTTTTAGAAACATGCCTCTGGCTCAAGGTCTTAAAAAGTTCTCTTTGTGCCAACCATTGATTTGTAGCCTCATTTTTTTTGGAAGACTGGACCTTTTTTTAAACCAATTTTATTAATCGTTTGTCGTTTAATCGAATGTAGTCGTCAATAAGCTAATTATTTACAGACGTGGATACACTCAGAGGAGAAAAAGGAAATATTTCTGCACTAAATGAATATTTTGATAGCAATTATGTATCAAATGAGGAAACAGAGAAATGTTGAGATAAACGAGACAAACTCTCCAAGACTGTTTGTTATAGTCATGCATTTATATGTATGTATTTATAAATATTGGGAGCCTAACAAAGCTTTGGATCTTTTATGTGTTTTCTTTTAAGCTGTAAAATGATGAAATGTCAAGAATTGAGCTGTCGTCACATTGAGCTGTCTTGAAATTTATTTGGCACAAACTTTTAAAGTTTTCAACATGGAAAGCTACCGGACAGTATTTTTCCGAAAATAAGCTAAGAAACGCCGTCGCCGAGTATTCTCTGCGATAACCGATTTTTTAAGTGTTTTCTTATAAAAGATGGGCAAATTTGAGGTTATGAAGTAAAGAAGAATTTAGCTGTCCTCCCTTGACATTTGTTTAGCACAAACTTGAGAAATTTTAAACACAAGACGTTGCACTCATAAGGTCGGCATCGTTGCCCAACAAAAAATTCCATTATAACTTCCAATATATCTACTTTACATTGGTATCAATTAGGGATGCCAAACGGGACTGGGTTTTACAAATCCCGGGATTCGGGATTTTAGAAATGTAAATCCCGGGATCCCGGGATTTTTCGGGACCCCGGGATTTTTCGGGATCCCGGGATTTTTCGGGATTTCGGGATTTTTCGGGACTTCGGGATTTTAGTTAAACGTCAAAAACATCAAATTCAACAATAAAAACTATTGATTTCATTAATATATTTAAGTAAAAATATAACAAATCAAAAACTAATGCATTAAATTAAAATAAATGGTCCATGATTTCCCCTAGCTCCATACAATTGTCCCCCGGAGTACTGTTTGAGCATTCATAAATATCTTGATTATACGACAATCCTTACAAAATTTTGCACAAAATAAGTTGTAAGTACTCTGAAATTATACTGTAAAGTACTGCGGAAATCGGACTACATTTGCCCCTTCAGAAAATAACTTGAACATAAATTTCGTAAAAGTGTAAATTGTGTAAAAGCCTGTCAATGGAAGGGAGACGTGCTGCTTCCTGATTCAAATGAAAAAATCTGGCTGCGTTTGGATTTGAAGCGAGATTATTATAAATATGCTGAAATTTAGCTTTCTAAGTATTTTGGGTGCTTCAAAAATCTTCCTAAAATATCAAAAATCTCATAATATTTCGGGATTTGTTAATCCCGAAAAATCCCGGGATTCTTTTTCACAAATCCCGGGATTCGGGAAATCCCGATCCCGAAAAATCCCGGGATTTTCGGGATCGGGATTTCGGGATTGGCATCCCTAGTATCAATCTAAATTTGTCCAAACAAGAGTTATTTGTCTTAAAACAATCCCCAATAAGCATTTTTGCTGGAATTCAAGTTGAAAGCAAATGTAATTCAAGCCTTGAATCCAGTTCAAGCAATTAAATTACAGTTGTAATACACTTTATATCAGTAGCATTCTCCAGTAAAAATTCAAGCCATGTTTTTTATTTTTTTTTTTAATATTTTTCAAGTTTAAAACATAATTAAATTAGCATTCATGTAAAATTCCAACAAAATATTCAAGTGCTTGAATTTTTAGGGATTTAGTGCTTATTGGGATTTATTTCATAGCCTCAAATATGTCCACCTACATTGAAAGCGAATGAACCTTTGCTTAATTCGAATAAATCAAATTATTTTTGTTTTTCTCTTAACCATACAATTAAACAATTCATTACAAATTAATTCCTAGGCACAATTCCTGAGAATTAATTCTTTATTGAATCAGTTTTTTTTTAATTCAAATTCTTAACAAAATTTATTAAATGATTAAATTTTTGATTTAATTTTTCTTCAATTCAAATCTATTACAAAAAGCCTTAAAGAAATATTTATCAAATAATATTGTAAAAGCTAAATAAAAACAAAATTTTCATTAAATTTGAACAGAATCACATTTGAATCATTGGTTAAATTAATTAATTCAGTAATGAATGAATTATATTAAATTAAAAACATTTGAATAAAGCTAAAGAATTTGTTATGTTGGGCATAGTTATATGGGATGAATGGCTTAAATGTTTAATTCTGAAATAAGATTTTAGAGAATTAAGCTTAAATTTAATTAAATCGAAGCTTTGATTGAAAGATATTTTCGAGTAAAACCAAAAAATCAAAGCCGAATTTTTTTTTTAATTTTGAAATTATTCTAAATGTGGAAAAAGATCAAATTTTAAGCAAATATTTTGATATGTATTCTAAAAATTTTGGCTTTTTCTTACGATGTATAAATTTAAACACCACCCTATAGTCAGCCTAGAACCATATTTCTCTATGTCAACATTCATTCTCTATCGACAATTCACTAGTTAAAATGTCGACAATTTTCCTTTAAGCGTCAGTAGGAATACGTGACACCTGAATAGTTTAGTTTTTTTTATTATGCTCTGCAATCAATATGTATATAAAATGACTACATAGTCAGTTGTGCTACTGTCTACTGGTGGATTTTTAATGACAAGCTAATGTTAAATGTCAATAGAAGATTACATTGGCTGGGGTACATCTGGTACAAATTCACTATTGGCATTTCCTGAAGAGCGTGTATTACTAACAAGAGACTTACAAAGTAACAATTTTGTATTACCCCATTTAGCACATTGAACTAAATTTTTAATATAAATGTTAAATTTTCACAAAATTCATCTACTTAAGGACTCTCTAAAAAACTAAAATAAAATAATTGTAAAAATGGCAAAATTTACAAGAAAAAATACAATATAAGTAAATAAAATATTTAAATTTATGTATATGTTGTATATTTAATATAAAATTAACTAAATAATTAGTTAAAGCAAACAAAAAGAAATATAAACTAATAAAATTAAAAATAATAAAAAAAATCAATAACAAAATTAAAATACATAAAATTATTTAAAAAAAAAGAAAATAGATTTTTATAATAATAAGTTAATTTAATTAAATTTACATTACATAAATAGTATAATTAAGATCTTAATAGTTCATTTGATGAATAATTTGTTTGTTTTATGTTTGATTTGTTTTTTAAGGATTTAAATAAAATAGTTAACATGATTTTTTGTTACAATTTGTAATTATGTAATTAAAATTATTTAAACAGTAATAATGATAATAATAATAATAATAAATGATATATGTATGATGTACTCATATGCATATCAATATTAATGTTATTCATATAATTATGATAATAATGGTAATAAAGACAAGGAAGAGTAGGGTCCATATTATAATAATGATATTTATTTTAATATTTATCTTTGTTTGTTTGTTTTTGTAAAATTGGGCTTTGAGCTTTAAAATGTATGTATGCACTTACTATCAATAATAAATCGAGAAGCTTTTTTCATTTAAATTTTGATTGTTAATTATGTTTGGTTTTCTTTTCTTAACATTGTTTTTTTTTGTCTTATATAATTGTTGTTTATTACATATCATGCAAATAAATTAAATTCTTATTTCTTTAATTATAGAATTATCTAAATTTGTTTTTTGTGTGTGTTCTTTTCTTAGCATTCTTACAATGAATTTAAATTGTTTAACTTAGATTTACACATTTTCTTGTTGTTTTGTTGTTGGTTAAGCTGGGTTTTGGTTTTAAGGATTTAACGTTTTTCTTAACACATTATCAGGATATGATCAATATGTATGTATGTGTTTAGGGTTAAAGGAGTCTTGTTTTATAATTTATTAATTGTGCTTTGTTGTCTAACTTACTTTTTGTCATTAATTTCTTTAATTTTTTGTTTTGTTTTAAACTAGTAGTAGTTCTAGCTTTTACTCAATTATTTATTTTTTTTGATGGTCGTTTTTTGTTTTAAATAATTTTATTTTAGCTGCATTTCTTCTCACATTAATTTGTGCAGTTGTTTTACAATTTGTAAAGTTGTTTGTAGATGTTTGGATGTGTGTGTTGTATTCAAAGTTGTTTTTTTGTTGTGGTTGTTGTTTTTATTTAAAAAATATTTTAACATCAGACTTTTTATCGTGTATCGGTGATATTATTTTTGCTGCCAAAAATCTTTATCAATTGTGTCTCATAATCATCAATGTTACGCTTCATGATGTCCATACAGGGTCCCAACAAACGTTCAAATGCCTCAACCTCAAGGACTATTTAAAAGATTAGAATAGAATAATTTTATACAAAAACAAATTAATACATAATTGAAAATAATTAAAAGAATTTCTGTTAAATTTGTTAGTTACATACATTTAAGATTTTCATGCTGTGATACATTTAAAAGAACAGAGACACATTCATACTATAGCATTTAAAACAATAAACAATTAAAATACTTCTAAAGACTATTGACAATTTACATATGTAGAATTCGGGAATGGATTTTGAAATCCCAGAATTTCGGGATTTTTGTTTCACCTTAAAACACACCGCATTTAACAATGAAAACTATTTATTTCATAAATATTATTACAATAGATAAAAATGTAACAAAACAAAACCTAAAGCCACAGATTACACAGATATGAATCAGCTGGTTCCTGTAAAATGGCAATAGAAAATCAAAAAAAGAAAATGCCAAAAAGGTTGTGGTTTGGAAAGAGGGACAAATATATATAACACTCGTATTTTTTCTCTCGCTCTGTAAACCACAACCATTGAACAGTGGTTGCAGAACGTCAAAATAACCATACGGTTCAATATTACTTACAAATGACAACTGTCACTTGTTTCATATCTGTAATAATCGTTAAGTTGGCTCAAGTTTTTCGAAACTTATTGAAAGCGTTCTTTTAAATATGGGGGAATCTATCCCCCCTACCGGCAATAACATGTGAAATTTTGTTCCCATGAAATATTCATTTCCCTCGAAGGGAAAATTGCTATCGTGATATTCCCATGAACTTTTCATTCACAATAGTTAATTTTGTTCGTAAAAGCTGCTTTTGTTAACAAAATTCCATCTAAAAATTTCACAACAAGGGGAATTTTTTCACGTGAACAAAGTTGATGACCGAAAAAAGGAAAAGGGAAAATATTTCATATGAAATATTGATTCGTGGTAGGGGTGATATCTTCCTATTTTTCGACAAGATTGGTCAAGAACTCTCCGAGTTAGAGGTATTTTTTCCCATCCATGTAACTATTTACCTATTGTTCTAGCAATCTTATTCAATCTTTCAAAAAAAAAAAAAAAAACAATTTAAAATAATAAAAAAAATTTAAATTTTTTTCCAAAATCGAAAAATTTTTTGTTTTCAAAACGGAGCAGTTTTTATTAGCTTTCTTTTGAGCAAAAAAAAATTAAAAAACGGTCCATTTTAAAAAAAAGTCAACAAAATTTTTGATTTTGCAAAAAAAAGTAAAAATTTTATGTTTTGAGTTACAAAATATTTATTTTGATAGAAGATATCCAACTCGCATTCCACTAAGCGACCTCTTCACTGTGGTTCCAAATCAAAATCTAGGTGGACAAAATTATAAAAATCGGTATCTTCAGAATTTGGAAAAACGAACTTGTACAAGTATTCCGACTCTCTATTTTTGAATATTACTCTCTGCCGAGTGAATTTAACACCCTTGTGAGAGATGTAAACAAATAAAAAATCTCGAAATATAGGGACCAGGGTCACCAAACTTTACAGCATGATTCCAAAGTTTAAAACATAATTACATTTGTATTCAAGTCAAATTCCAACAAAATGTTCCAGTGCTTGAATTTTTGGGTGTTTGGTGCTTACTGGGAATAATTTTAGCCAGGTTTTCTGGTAAAATTCTTTAGGACTTATTACGCCATTAGTGATATAAGTATGCCGAATTGTAGCTCCCAAAATATCAAAAATTCCGTAATTGCCAGGAATTTATCCAAAAAATTCGGATATAGATCCGTAAAAAATACATTTTATATTAAATTAGTTAGTGTTAGTTTTACTTCTGTACAAAAGTATTTGGCAAATAAATAAAAACACAAAACATAAAATTTTGAAAATATACCTTCACCAAATTAATTAATATCCATTTAATTATAATAAAAATAACTTAAGTGTAAAATATATGTGTACATGTGTCTGTGTGTATATAACTATATAACTTTGTGCAGCTGTATTTCCTTTAGAAAAGTTATTGTGGTATTAATAAAATACAACAATAATTGCAAAAACAGCTAGATTTTTTTTTTGTACAAAACACTTTATACCCAGGGTGGCACATGCTGTTGTAGTTTGATTTTATTTGGTTAAAACAACATTTTTTTACAATATTCAATAATAATTTCATTTAACACCAATCTTATCTTACCAGTACGAGTAAAAAAACAATAATTTTGACAAATAGCTTTCGAGCGCCATAGTAGTAAAGGGGGGATTTAACCTAAAATAATTTTGTGTGTTTTGCTTTTCTTTTCTTCCAGTTTTTTTGTTTATAATTTAGTAAAGAAAGATTTTAAAAGAATTTCAAACAATTTAAGCCTTTATTCGGATTTCAATTAAAAACATTTATACATGTGATCAGATAGTTTTTCTTGACAATTCGATTAACTGACTTTCATAAATTCCCACCCGCTTTTTCATGATATCTTTAAGGAAACCTAAAATTCTTTCAAAGGCTTCGGTTTCCAAAACTTGAAATAAATAAATAAAATAATTGAAAACAAAAATATATTTATTAATGTAAAAAGCAGCAGGTATAAAAAAATGCGAAAATATATATAAAAAAAATGAAAACAAAACTAATAATGCTCTACAATTGTAAATGTTCCATATCTTTTAGTTGATCGTAATATGAACGTAAATCCTCATCCAAATAACGATAATCACTAATGGAACGTTCCAGCAATTTAGTACATTTGCCCATTAAACGTTCAAAACAATCCGAATCCAAGACTACATTACAGAACATTATAGAAAAGCGTATGTATGCAAGGGAAAGACATATAAAGTAAATCAAGACCAAATGGCAAATGAGCATTTTTTATAAAAAAATGTTTGGTGTTTGATATGAATGTAAATGCATTTCAAAACAACATTAAGTATAATTTCATTGAAAGCAACCAATGTTGATATCATATGGGGGGACGAGGGAGATGTAGGCGGAAGGGAGGGAGAAAAGAAGCATATATATGTGTGTTAAAATTGAAGAAAAACAAAAAGGAAAGGAAAAATATGAAATTAATAAAAAAAATTATGAAAAAAGTAACAAATACATACATAAAAAAACTTTAACAATACATAGAAATAGAAATATAAAATCAATTAACACTACTACTATCTACTACTGCTAGAGTAAATATCAAGCTTAAGGCTTTTAAAGACAAAATGAGAGTTCTAAACAAATAATTAAATAAACTTTAATATGGGATAACAAAATGCAAACAACTGATAACAGGTTTCATAAGAATCTTCTACTTACATGCCACTTTAACGTCACAGTCTGCATAAACCGAGGCAGCACGTGGTCGATGTGTTACCAGAGCCAGTTCACCAAAGTATTCACCCTTGCCAAGTTTAGAAATTTCAATTTCAGCACCATCTTGGTCCATTTTGATGGCCACAGTACCTTCCTCTATGAAATACATGCCATCAGCAGCATCACCTACAGGTACAAAATTCAACAAAAAGAAAATTAGAAATTTCTCATTTTCATATTTTCGAAATTCAATCAAGAACCGTAACTGTTGTAAGTGATATTAAAAAAGTTATTTTACAAGTTATTTTGGAACTTTAAAAGTAAGTCTCCATATAAAACAGCTATATTTCAACGTAAAAATAAAAATTTCGAATGAAACTGTTAATAGGGTGTTTTAATTTGTCGTCATAAAATAAAATTCTTTTGAGGAGTTTTATTTTTCCCGTCAGAAAATAAAACTCATTTCATGTAAACTGACACCAAAAGCTTGCCGCTTGTCAGATCATTACAATTTGCATTGCAATTGAAAAAAATCGTCATTAAAATAAAAACAAGGCGGATTTTAATATGTTATTGTTGGATTCCTATTATTAAATTGTTGTTTTTTTCTTAAACAAGTAAATTACTACACACATCTGATATAATTTATAGACTCAATAAAGAAAGATATGAACTGAAAAAAGAAGAAAATAAACGTAATGAGTTTTATTTTCTAACGGGAAAAATAAAACTCCTTAAATGAGTTTAATTTTATGACGGAAAATATACAACACCTCAAATGAGTTTTATTTTCTGACGGGAAAAATAAAACTCCTTAAATGAGTTTTATTTTAGATGGCTAATTAAAACACTCTTTTTAACAGTTTCATTCGAACTTTTATTTTTACGTTGAAAAATAACTGTTAAATGTGGAGTACAGATCGCTTTTTTACTATAACTTCAATACGAAGTGCTCTTGAGTTCAAATCTTCTGGATAACCGTTATTTACGGTCCATGATTTCAATAAATTATATGGGACGAAGCGAAACATTTCGAGCATTGCTTTAGTTTGGTTTAAATAAAGTTATGTATATGTAAATTATAACATCCTTTACCTTGTTTAATGATTCTATCATTTTTGTTATAACGTTTGGTAACCAAAGCATCAGCCAAATTCATACGTTCATAGTTCTAAAAAAACACATACAAATATTTAATATTCCATAAACATGAACATAAAAGGGAAGGTGATTGTTTTTTACTATTTTCGTTACAAACCTGTAAAGTTTTTAGCATTGGTACACTATCCAATAATGATTCATACATTTTTCTCTTTTTAAATGCGGATTTCAACAGGATACGACGGAAAGTCTGACGATCCATAGCCCACAATAAACCCTCTGTTTCAGCTTGTATAGTTGCAGCTCTACAGGATTATAAAATTCAAATAAAAAAATACGAAATATGTTGTTGAGTATATGGACCAATATTTTCATTTCAATTTAATCCCTTACCTGGGCATATTGTACAGCAAAGCCAGTTCACCAAATATACCACTATTGTTGTATGTATGTACATGATTGTCATTAACAATTACTTTGTATGTACCACTGCAATAAATAGACAAAAAAGATGGTTATAATCTATCAAATAGAAATTAAAAAAAAAAATAATACAAAAAACGAAAACTACAGAACGTATGAGTATTATGGCCACATTATTATTAACACTCATACGTCACGTATACGTTTCATGGTAGTCGTTAATTGAAAATTGTGTGATTGTGAAACGAAAACTTACGATTCAATGACATAAAAGTTATCACCATCATCACCCTGACGTATGATATATTCATCGGGTAATACTCTTCTTTCGAACATGGCATCCAGTACTTGATTCATCTGAAATTTGTAATAATTTTTTTTTTTTTAGAATTTACAAAATATATAGATATGACGTTGTTGTGATGGTCTCTGTCTCACTTGTTCTTTTTCCAAGGAACGGAATAATAAAACATTCTTAACCGATTCTACTAATCGGGTGCGCTGTTCATCTGACTTGGGAAATACGGCAGTGGCCCCCTCATCATCATCAGCATCATTTTCTGGATCATATGCTTCGGCAAAGACAGACTTACGACGGGTGGAAAAACGTGGTGCAGCAGGTTCTGTAAATATACACAAAATTTCATGTTCAATTAGTAAAGTTTGAAATAGTAGAAAAACCAGAGTCTGTTATTTTTCATTAATTGGGGCCCAACGCAAAGAATATTCTATTAAGTTTTTTTGTAAAGTAAAAGTTAAAAGTCAAATGGTCAAAATTGGAAACGTTATAGATTTTTATACTGACAAAAAGCAATTAAAACTCAGAGATGTTAGCACTTTTTTTATATGGTTGGAGTTGAAATTTTCATTTCATTCTTAATAAAATTTACAAATATTAAAAATAAGTTCACAAAGTGTTACAATATTTTATTGTCTTTTAAATTTTGTAGACTTAATTCATAGAGAAATACATAGAGCAGAAACTAGAAAAAAAACTCAAACTAATCACACATACGATTGTTGTTTTTTCTCACATGTTTTTTTACTGAGCGATTATGATCTACAAAACGAAAACAATTTTAAAATTTTTGCATGATAAACACTACAAATTATTTGAAAATCACTTAGTTTCATAAAAAAAATTAAAATTTTTTTCCTTTAATGTTTCTGAATTTTTATTAATTTAAATTATAAATAGAATATTGGTACCGGCATTTACGATTATATAACTAACGGTATTTTAACGGTAATTGAAGTTATTTCGTATTTTAGAGATAACGATAGATATTTGTAGTATTTTTTCTTCGAATTAATTATGTACATTTTAGCATAATTGAATAGTTTATTTCAAAAACCAGTCAAGCAACAATTAAAGAAAATTTCCTAGCTACCTAAAAATTACTTTTACAAAATTTATATTTTTTCCTATGAACTTTTTTTTTTATTTATCAGGCCTGTCACACATTTTGTTCGAAATGGGGTTCAGGTTCTTCAAATTCCGATTTATTAATTTCAAAAATATTTAATAATTCCGCATTTAAAATTTTAATTTGACAGTGTTTTTTATATTGAATCAAAAGTGAAGTTTTTGGAACAGAAATTGATAGACAATTTTAGAAAAACAAATAATTACAAAGAAATATAAATTCCACTTTAAAAACTGAAAATGGTTTCATTCCGATAGAAATTTTCCTTTTACTTTTTCTGAAGAAGCAAAATACGGAATTAATTCCACTTTCGATCGGAATGGAATTCTGTGACAGGCATGTATATTAACTTATATTTAAAAAGTAATATACAGATTGCACTTGACTGGTTTCTGAAATAAACAACCATCAGTAATGTAAATTTCATTCGTCATTATATACTCGTTCTACAGTGCATTCTGCTTTCACTGAGGGCCATTTCAAAATATTCCCATAAAACTCTTCATATCCATTCAAGTAGAGTTTTAGAGCTTGTAAATCTTTTACTTTTTTCCACATTTATTGAGACCTACAACATTTATGAAACCTGGACCAGTGCTGTCACTTGACTTCTTTCTGCACTAAACAAGTATTTTTCGACTTTGCTTTACCATATTAGGGGGCAGTATTTAATTTC